>NC_034175.2:11741497-11908997 GCF_002021735.2 Oncorhynchus kisutch | reverse complement strand
CAACTAATCTGTTACAATGAGAAAGGGGAAGTTACAGATGGGAGTATTTTGTTTGGCCTTGATGTAAAATGACTTATTCATGTACTCATTGTTTTGAGGCAGAGTCATCTAGACACAGAGCCAAAGAATTGCATCTTTCTCATCATAGAACAGAGACACATAAATGAGAGGAGAATTTCCTCACTGTAGAAAACACAGCAGGATCATTAGAACTACAGTGAATGGGGACTTGAGTCAATACACAAGACTCTGTAGCGTTGTTATTTAGTTCGAACACTCCTTCGCATACATATAAGTCTGACATATTGAACATTTCCAAAACAGAACTAAACATGGACCCGTATTCTAGAACATAAATATAAGATACTGTAAATGATATCATCTGTCTACAAGTCACTGTGTTATACCATGGTAAGGAGGAGCCTAGAAAATAAAGAATGGCCTACATCAACTGCATGCATTTCTGATCATCAAGGAAAGAACTGTGTGGGAGTCGTACAACATAAAGGGAGACAAACAGGGAGACGGTTTTTGCCCAACTTCACTCGAAAGAAGAAGAAAAAACAAATACCCTCACATTTCAGAAAACCAAATCAGCCCATAACTTCTACTGCTTTCCTTTATATCCTACATGAAACATATCCCCCTTGAAGCTACAACTAAACTAACCCCCTTAAATCACTCAGGCTACATTTGCATTCCATGCTTATGGGATGAATGTGAATTTGTAAGCAGAGGAACAAGCTAAAATAAAATGCATGCCATTCTCTTTCCAAACGAAGACAACAAACGATGCAACGTTTCATCCATGTGGGATATATATATTCATTATTCAACAGTAAAGCAAGTTATTATTTATGGTGACAAAGTAACATATAAAGGTTAAATAAAGGTTAAATAAAGGTTAAATAAATGTTAAATAAAGGTTAAATAAAACGTGTTTTATATATATATTGACATATATAGTAGGCCAGGGTTCCACAACTGGCGGTCCATGGGTCATTTTATATTTTTGAATAAAATCGTTGTAATTTTTTTTTATTATTGTTATTATTGTTGGACATAAAAGAGTGATTTTAATTTGGGAAATCGGTTCCAAAGTATTCCCACACAAAATACAGAGATATAGGTTTGAAATTCTTATGTTTTAGTCCATTTGCAGTCTACAAATGATTTGTAATTATGGTCCGGGCCCCTGACCATCTGCTCAAGAAAAAAATCAGCCCGTAGCTGAATCTAGATGATCCCTGAAGTAGGCCAACAGTCTCATCCCAGCTAACCTCAGCTAAGGTCAGAAGGCTGCATTGTCATAGCGATGTACTGTAAATACACAGTAACAGTCAAAAGACAAGCATAGAGTTGTGAGTTTACAGATCCTACTGTACATGAGCTTAGCACAGTTAGCAATTGACATGCAGGGTGGGAAAAATGTGCTGTTCTTTCAAAAACAAGGACATTTCTAAGTGACCCCAAACTTTTGAACAGTAGTGTAGGTTAAAGAATTAAGGTTAGGGTTAAGGGAAGGGTTAACTAGAAGGGTTAAGGTTAGTATTAGGGTTATGGGGAAGGGTTAGCTAACATGCTAAGTAGTTGCAAAGTAGCTAGAACATTGTAAGTATTTGCAAAGTTGCTAATTAGCTAGAATTCTAAAGTTGTCCAACCTTTCCACCCCGACCAAACACCCTACCTTCGTTTTTTTTGTTGCCGTAAGTAACAATCTGTCTTATGTAATCATACCAAAGGTAACATATTGTACTAATTTGAGAGTCCAGAATTTTCATTTACTATGTTACGTCTAGTCTATGAGACCAGGCTGAACTATGATGTGACATTGAGTGTGAGTGTATTATTAGGACATGGAAATAATAATATCGACTGGTATATAGTAAGGACGTAGCATTATGACTTGGTTACAAGAAGCCCAACTTCTCTAACTAAGATGTAATGCTCTTTGTTAAACCGTCCGTGAAACACAGACAGACAGTGAGTGATCAATCAATGCCTATATAGTGCAGTGCACCACGTTGATGCGCTGATGCAGATATCAGCAGCAACAGTGACCAATATGGACAAGGACAATCCATGCAGCAGAAAAGTCAATGCCGACCTTTTTTTCATGCGGCCTCATATTGGTAAATGTTTCCTCGTCTTGTTGCATCTGAGCCGTTAATTTGGGGGGAGATAATATATAGCAGTCGTCTACATAGGGAGTGATTAGTGGTGAGCCTTTAATGCACCAAACCGTATAGACCAACACCGGGATGAGAGAGAAGAGAGAGAGGAGAGAGGGAGAGAGAGAGAGAGAGAGAGAGAGAGAGAGAGAGAGAGAGAGAGAGAGAGAGAGAGAGAGAGAGAGAGATGCAGTGTGTGTACCTGCTTAGATGCCTGAGTTTACGCACGCGGGCCATTTGGATAGCAATCTTCTTCCAGTTGTACAATAAGCACATCGGCAATTACCTGATGTTTTATATGGCAGTAATGATAACACTCAACATTAACTAGCCATTTACAATATTCACATAGCTAATATCATATTAGTATTTAGAATGCAATCTGGTTAATATAATTTACGGTCACAGTGTAACAATGTGTTGAATGGCAGCAACACAATGACAGTTATTGCCATAATGCATCATCGTAATGTTGTAAAAGTGATTGCCACCAGTGTGAAACCACCGCTGTTTTTTTGTGTAAAGCTTTTTGTAATAGTGAAATTCCGCTATCGTCCCGACTAGCTGGGGTGGACATTATTAGAATAACTTAGTTCCCTAGGCTACAGCAGCACCGTTTTCCATAACCGTTAGTACTGCGATAGGCTATGCATTGTTTCACTATAACCGCTACAGTAGGGGTAGGCTACTCACCTATGCGACTGAAGCTCTCTGACAAAGTTCTTCGCAACTTTTTCATTTTGCCGATTTTTTCAGCAGGTTGCGAAGCTGGCATCAGGTCACACATCTTGATGGTTGGACTGCAGCAGACAGTGATCTTCACAAAACTGGAGAGGAGCGCAGAGTTCAAACCAAGGGGGTCTCCGTTCTACTACGATGTCAAGAAACAGGAAACGTTTATGCTAACGCTTTTGTTTTCAAAAACACATTGGCGTATTCTTCTCAGGTTTTCTTTGTATCCAACTACATTTCTAAAGTCGGAATTTGCCACAAGATGCCGAGTATGAAGCTGTAAAATAAAACATGCGCTGGCTGATATTCTCTGTTCTCTCTCTGAAACTGAACGGGTTGTTGAGTTCTTTCTTTCTCCCAGTCTCTCTCTCACTCACTCTCTGCTCTGCTCCCCTGCAATCTGGTTGTCATTTTTGGGATTCTCTCTCTCCGGTTTGCGAGAGGGAAGAAAAAAACATACTCCAGCAGAGCTACAAACCCCGCCCAGGATACGCAACGATTGGCCAAATAAGAACATGGGATTCTGTGATTTGCCAATGATCTATCAATCATGCTTTTGTGCCGCTCGAATACAAAAATACATTAAAATTATTTGCGCAGGGTTCATAGCCCAGGGAGTCCGCTGTTCAAATAAAAGTAACTCACAAAGAGTGAAAGTGTGATGGCCTACAATACTGTGGCATTTAGCCTACCACAATTAGTTTGGCTATTGTTGATTTATCAAAAATATCTCTTAGCCAATGATGCAAATAACCTAATAATAACAATAATATCAAATACGAGCAGGAATGTCTTCCAAAAAAGTCCATATTATGGCAAGAACAGCTCAAATAAGCAAAGTGAAACAACAGTCCATTACTTTAAGACATGAAGGTCAGTCAAAGCGGAACATTTCAAGTACTTTGAAAGTTTCTCAAGTGCAGTCGCAAACACCATCAAGCGCTATGATGAAACTGGCTCTCATGAGGACCACCACAGGAAAGGAAGACCCAGAGTTACCTCTGCTGAAGAGGATACGTTCATTAGAGTTTATTGCACCTCAGATTGCAGCCCAAATAAATGCTTCACAGAGTTCAAGTAACAGTCAGATCTCAACATCCCAACTGAGATGGTTTGGGATGAGTTGGACCAAAGAGTGAAGGAAAAGCAGCCAACAGGTGCTCAGCATATGTGGGAACTCCTTCAAGCATTCCTCATGAAGCTGTTTGATAGAATGTCAAGAGTGTGCAAAGCCGTCATCTTGGCAAAGGGTGGGTACAATGAAGAATCTAAAATATATTTTGATTTGTTTAACACTTTTTTTGGTTACTACATGATTCCATATGTGTTATTTCATAGCTTCCATGTCTTCACTTTTATTCTACAATGTAGAAAATAGTAAAATAAAGAAAAACCCTTCATCGCGTGTCCAAACTTTTGACTGATACTGTAATATATAATTTTTTGGTTTTGTCATGCATGTTATTTTGGCTATAATAGTTGTCACATATTAGTTTGCAAACAATGTACTTTTTTTATGTTGAGTTACTAAAGCTGCATACAAACATGGTCTCTTTTTTGCTTTCTTGAGTAAGGCAGCTCCAAAATGCAGGTGATTCAGCCTAGCTCAGTGCTTTCTGTGGTGGAGGGGCAGCTAGCGGAAAGTACAGAGCTTAGGCATTGGTAATCTTCTCTAGTTTCTAGTTTTTTTGGCTCAGTTTTCTGTCACTCATGGGGACACAATGTCACCACAGAATCTAGAGGGAGAGCTAGGTAGTACAAGCCCCCTTGGATCCTAAAGATTAAGGAGGCCATGGATTCTACCTTGTTTTTTTCAGAGTTCCCAGTTGTCTTGAAAGCACCATAAATCCAGAGAATGTCAGACTTTGATGACAAAGTTTCATAAAAAAATTGCCCACAAGAAGGATTGCTGCACCACCTTCCTGTTCAAGTGAGCACAGCACAACAATGTTGAGTCCTAAAATGTCTTGTATGGTGCTGCATAAATTGTGTCATATGCCAGAGAGATATGTATACTGTAGCTAAGAAAGCAATGTTAAGTGTATGTTGTGTATTACGCTGTTAGTAGCTCATGTGGCTCGCCCTAGTAAGTTGGTCCCTTTCCCCCTCATAACTTAGTGTACTGTTCTGACTTGGTGGTGCTTATGTAGCCTACAGACTGTTTTAGAGAAATTGTATTTTTTAAAATATATATTTAACCTTTATTTAACTAGGCAAGTCAGTTAAGAATAAATTCTTATTTACAATGATGGCCTACCAAAAGGTAAAAGGCCTCCTGCAGGGACGGGGGCCTGGGATTCAAAATAAATAAATAAATACAATATAAATATTAGAGAGTGTCCATGATTGAGTCTTTGAATGAAGAGATTGAGATAAAACTGTCAAGTTTGCGCGTTTGTTGCAGCTCGTTCCAGTCGCTAGCTGCAGCGAACTGAAAAGAGGAGCGACCCAGGGATGTGTGTGCTTTGGAGACCTTTAACAGAATGTGACTGGCAGAACAGGTATTGTATGTGGAAGATGAGGGCTGCAGTAGATATCGCAGAGTGAGGCCTAAGAGGGTTTTATAAATAAGCATCAACCAGTGGGTCTTGCAATGGGTATACAGAGATGACCAGTTTACAGTGGAGTATAGAGTGTAGTGATGTGTCCTTTAAGGAGCATTGGTGGCAAATCTGATGGCCAAATGGTAAAGAACATCTAGCCGCTCGAGAGCACCCTCACCTGCCGATCTATAAATTATGTCTCCGTAATCTTGCATGCGTAGGATGGTCATCTGAATCAGGGTTAGAATTGTCATCATTGAATATTGTAAGAGCTTTCATTGTCTGCTTATTTGCCCCCTTCATTCATCCTATGGTTCTGACTTGGTGTACAGGGAGACTACTGTAAGAATGGCCCATGTTCTGAATTCTGTTGCTGTACATTTCAAAAGTGCTGAACAAATAGTTATATTGACTACGTACGTCTTAGCTCGCTCCTTAATGTCTTAATTGAAATTACGGATTGCCTCTTATCCGCTCATCGTTCCCTCATGCCATAGTTTGTAAATCTCAATTGTCAGTAGAAACTACATTTGTTTAAGCAAGTCAGCCATATTTTTTTTAAATAGCAGTAAATAAGGCTGAATGAACTGTTTCACTGACAGACAAGGCTTTTTTAGTGTTCTGTTGTGTAGTTGCTTTGCTGGCATGCACCTGAAAAAAATTGGGGGAGTTTGCTCCACCAAGATTTACATGCTAAAATCTCCACTGGTATCAAGCACCACTGATCTTATCTGAATAGAATGAGCAGAGCTATGAAATGAGGCTTATGACATGGTACAAACATGATCTCCCCTTCCGGATGTCAAAGGTTTTAAAGCACAGGCAGGGAACTGCTCTGTTCCCCAGCCAACTTTCTTTGGGAAACATGCTAGGAATGTAGAGGGGTTTGTCAAGACCATGTTGTTTTAATGTACACATACATTCCTCCAGGGAAGGCAGGGTGTCCACTGTCCTGTCCAAATCTGAGCACCTAAATGGTTCTGTCGTTTTAATGACTCAATGGGTTTCATTGTTCAACGAGAACTTCTTCAATACAATTAAACATGATTATAAAGTATAGCCTGCTCCCAGATCTGTTGGTGTTCTTGCCAACTCCAACCACTGTCATGTTTGGCATGTCACTGGGTGACATGGCATTATGGCACAAACAGACTGGCATGATGGCAATGTAAAGTATGCTATGTATTTCAAATCAATTACGACAGGCTGTCCTGTCTGGGTCGGCCCTGTACATGTGAAAGGAAAATCCTTTGAGGTATTCTTATTCAACGTGTAACCCATATGAGACTGCCAATGAGTCTTTTACACCATTCCACTATGAACAGGTGCACAGCATGCCTGCCCAAGAACCTCTTTAATAAAACCAATAAAAGTGATGAGCCTCAGATGAATATGGCATGTCCTTTAATCTGCCTTGGACCACTTCCCGAGTGGTAAGGTATCCACCTTAGTGTTTCATAATCACCTGATTTGACTTCTCCAGCTCAGTATTTTCACCTTTTAAAAACGTCTGATCTGGTCTGGGTGTTGTCTGTCTGGGTGTTGTCAGTCTGGATATTGTCAGTCTGGATGTTGTCAGTCTGGGTGTTGTCAGTCTGGATGTTGTCTGCACTGCAAATGATGGAACTGAATAAAAGCTTTTCAGGAGATTTGCATGTCAAATCCGCTGCGCCTGTCCTTGTAGATTCAGACTGTGCACATGTGCAGAAGCCGCAACAACAAAGCATCGACTAGCATTAGAATTAGATTCCATTTAGATAGCACTTTTGTCACTAGCCTAACCAAGTGTACACTCTGATATTTGAAACACATTTCCAACTGTTTTTGTTTTTATGAGGGACTAGATCTACAATATACCTTTTTTACTAACAGCATTATCAAGTCCCTACAGCTTTTTAAACAAAGTTATAAGGATACTTCGAGATTTTAGCAATGAGGCCCTTTATCTACTTCCCCCAGAGTCAGATGAACTTGTGCATAGCATTTGTTTTGTCTCTAACTGATGTTAGAGGAAGTTTCGTGAGCCAATGGGAACTATACTGAACAAAAATATAAACACAACATGCAAAAATGTCAAAGATTTTACTGAATTACAGTTCATATAAGGAAATCAATCAATTGAAAAAATGTATAAGACCATAATCTACAGATTTCACATGACTGGGAATACAGATATGCATCTGGTCACAGATAACCTTAAAAATAATTGGTAAGGCAGTAGATCAGAAAAGCAGTCAGTATCTGGTGTGACAACCACTTGCCTCATGCAGCAAGTCACAGCTGCTTCGCAGAGTTGATCAGGCTGTTGATTGTGGCCTGTGGAATGTTCTCCCAATCCTCTTGAATGGCTGTGCAAAGTTGCTGGATACTGGAACACACTGTCTTACACATCGATTCAGAGCATCCCAAACATGCACAATCGGTGACATGTCTTGTATGCAGGTCATGGAAGAACAAGAACATTTTCAGCTTCAAGGAATTGTGTATGGATCCTTGCAACTTGGGGCCGTGCATTACCATTCTGAAACATGAGGTTAAGGTGGCAATGAATGGCACGACAATGGGCCTCAGAATCTCATCACGGTATCTCTGCATTCAAATTGCCATCGATAAAATGCAAATTTGATCATTGTGTATAGCTTATACCTGCCTAAATTTCTGCACAGAGAAATAAGCTTTTTGTGCATATGGAACATTTCTGGGATGTTTTATTTCCGGTCATGAAACATGAGACCAACACTTACATGTAAAGTTTTTTAAATCTTTGTTCATTGTAGCATTAGCGCAATGACTGGAAGTCTATGGGTATCTGCTAGTGAAACTACCTCCAACATCCTTCTTACCGGACACAGACATAAAAATGGTATCTACGAGTTCATCTGACTCAGTGGAAGTAGATATAGGGCATCATTGCCTAAATCCTGAAGTATCCCTTTAATGACCAAACTTTCTATAGCAGCGCTGCCATTAAGATGTTGAATGGCTATACAGGGCAGTAAATTGGCAACTCCATCCAGACATCTGGTAGATTGGGGTGTGGTTATGAATAAGAAGGGGTGGAGAGGCTGGGACACATGGGTGTCAAACATCTAATTCCAAAATCATGGGCATTAATACAGAGTTGCTGCTGGGAAGGCTTTCCACTAGATGTTGGAACATTTCTGCGGGGACTTGCTTCTATTCAGCCACAAGAGCATTTGTGAGGTCGGCGCTGATGTTGGGCGATTAGGCCTGACTCGCAGTCAGCATTCCAATTCCCCCCAAAGGTGTTTGATGGGCTTTGTGCAAGCCAATCAAGTTCTTCCACACCAATCTTGATGAACCATTTCTGTATGGTCCTCGCTTTGTGCACGAGGGAATTAATCATGCTGAAACAGGAAAGGGCCTTCCCCCAAACTGTTGCCACAAAGTTGGAAGCACAGAATCATCTTGAATGTCATTGTATGCTGTAGCATTAAGATTTCCCTTCACTGAAACCAAGGGGCCTAGAATGAACAATGAAAAACAGCCTCAGACCATTATTCCTCCTCCACCAAACTTTAAAGTTGTCAACAAGCATTCAGGTAGATAGCATGCTCCTAGTATCCCCCAAACCCAGATTCATCTGTCAGACTGCCAGACGGTGAGTGATTCATCACTCCAGAGAATGCGTTTCCACTGCTTTAGAGACCAATGGCGGTGAGCTTTACACCACTCCAGACGACACTTGGCATTGCGCATGGTGATCTTAGGCTTGTTGTTAAGTCGCTAAAATGTTACATTTTACGTTGAAAGAAACATTTTATTAGGACATGTATCAGATTGAGCATAGATTATTATGTTCTTGGTTTATGAAATATATACAAAGCGCAAACGAACTCACAGATATTACAGTAATTTAAAACAAAGGCTCTTTAAATCAGATTTCACAAAAATACAAAGAATGTGCAGAAAGTTAAGAAGCTCCACTCAGTGCCATGTCTCCAACAGCAAACTAAATATTACAGACTTCCTCAAACTGCTTAATCGTATGACAAACGTAACATTTACTCAAACTGTAAATCATTTTCATTCAAAACCTAAAATGAATGAATAAAAACTGCATTTAATAGGCAAAGGTTTGATTTAGATGAGTCATGATGATAGACCGGTCTGATAGATAGGTGTTTGTGTGTCTCTCAGAGTAGGGTGTCTCTGCTCTCTAAGCTAAAACAGTCAGCAGGACAGGATGATAGTCAGCCCAAAGAAGATGGAGCAGAGTACAGCCATCTGAACAACTCTTCTCTCTCACACAGGTTTCTGGTTTACTCATTTTCAAACTTGCTGTATGGGTGGTCAGAGTCAGGGACAAGACCTGTAAAAACAAAGAGAGAGAGAGAGAAATAATAAGGAAAGATGGGGAACATTGAAAAACAGTGATTAGAAGCTGTTGGTTTATGACTGAGCTGTGTAGGGGTTGTACAGAGGCTGGCTGGAGCATAGAGATCCTATTCAATTACTAGAGTCATTAACCCGCAAAGTTCCAGAATGTGGTCAAAATGGCAACCATATTGGCCAGGGAAAAATCCAAAGGAGTCTAATTGGAATGAATGGCAGTAGAGGCATCATCCTGACTTTACATATGCAGTAAAAAAGTATGGGATGTGATATCGGAAATTGTGTAATAAAATTGTCTACCTAAAATACTGTCAGAATTATAAATACAGTTTGTAATGGGGTTTATACAAATGTTATGTTTAAATAGCCTCTAAAATATTAAGAAACAGTCCACAAATGTCAAATGTTTTGTTATCTTGAAAAACTATATGATATTTGTATTTTTTAAATTTAACTAGGCAAGTCAGTTAAGAACAAATTCTTATTTACATTGACGGCCTACACCCAAACCTGGACGATGCTGGGCCAATTGTGTGCTGCCATATGGGACTCCCAATCATGGCCCGATGTGATAGAGCCTGGATACAATGGTATGTCTCAACTTTTTACTAGCAACTTATCGTGAATCTAATATGAACCAAGGACTCCCTCTAATTCCAAAATCATGGGCATTAATACAGTAAGAGGCGCCACTCGGGAGCCCTAATGATACAATCAGTACTTGTTGCATTTACAACTTGTCTAAGACCTATCATCAACTGATATCAGTGTATGATGTGGATTGACTGCATTGTTCGAATGGAATGTTGGCAAATTGGTAGTTAAGTTAAAACACTAATGGAATCATTCGTCTAAAACGGCCTGGCTAGCTAACAAACATACAGTGCAGATAAATTATTCAAATTCATTATTTTACACAATATCTTATCACAGCACTGGCAAACCATGATTGACCAACTCCCTGACAAAACGGCAAAAATGTATCCAATCATAAGAAGGTTCATGTCCATTGTAGTATTCTATATAGCTACATTGTCTAGGGGTTGTCCAGAGGCTGCCAAAGGGTTGTCCAGAGGCTGCCAAAGGGTTGTCCAGAGGCTGCCAAAGGGTTGTCCAGAGGCTGCCAAGGGGTTGTCCAGAGGCTGCCAAGGGGTTGTCCAGAGGCTGCCAAGGGGTTGTCCAGAGGCTGCCAAAGGGTTGTCCAGAGGCTGCCAAAGGGTCCAGAGGCTGCCAAAGGGTTGTCCAGAGGCTGCCAAGGGGTTGTACAGAGGCTGCCAAGGGGTTGTACAGAGGCTGCCAAGGGTTGTCCAGAGGCTGCCAAAGGGTTGTCCAGAGGCTGCCAAAGAGTTGTCCAGAGGCTGCCAAAGGGTTGTCCAGAGGCTGCCAAAGGGTTGTCCAGAGGCTGCCAAAGGGTTGTCCAGAGGCTGCCAAAGAGTTGTCCAGAGGCTGCCAAAGAGTTGTCCAGAGGCTGCCAAAGAGTTGTCCAGAGGCTGCCAAAGGGTTGTCCAGAGGCTGCCAAAGGGTTGTACAGAGGCTGCCAAAGGGTTGTCCAGAGGCTGCCAAAGGGTTGTCCAGAGGCTGCCAAAGGGTTGTACAGAGGCTGCCAAAGGGTTGTACAGAGGCTGCCAAAGGGTTGTACAGAGGCTGCCAAAGGGTTGTACAGAGGCTGCCAAAGGGTTGTCCAGAGGCTGCCAAAGAGTTGTCCAGAGGCTGCCAAAGGGTTGTACAGAGGCTGCCAAAGGGTTGTACAGAGGCTGCCAAAGAGTTGTCCAGAGGCTGCCAAAGGGTTGTCCAGAGGCTGCCAAAGGGTTGTACAGAGGCTGCCAAAGGGTTGTCCAGAGGCTGCCAAAGGGTTGTCCAGAGGCTGCCAAAGGGTTGTCCAGAGGCTGCCAAAGAGTTGTCCAGAGGCTGCCAAAGGGTTGTACAGAGGCTGCCAAAGGGTTGTACAGAGGCTGCCAAAGAGTTGTACAGAGGCTGCCAAAGAGTTGTACAGAGGCTGCCAAAGGGTTGTCCAGAGGCTGCCAAGGGGTTGTACAGAGGCTGCCAAAGAGTTGTACAGAGGCTGCCAAGGGGTTGTACAGAGGCTGCGAAAGGGTTGTACAGAGGCTGCCAAGGGGTTGTACAGAGGCTGCCAAGATGGGAATGTGGTGCAGGTCACTAGGTGTTGTTTAATCTCTGAGAATTGACTGAGTGAAAAGGCACACACAGGTAGAGATTTACACTTTGTGAGTATGGTCCTCATGAAATGCAACAGACGTTGAGTTGACTTCACTCAGACATTAAGCAGAACCTACTCACACTCACACACACACACACACACACACACACACACACACACACACACACACACACACACCACACACCTCGTTTGAGTAGCAGACAAATGCCAAGCGGTCCCTAATGTACATAGACTTCAGTAAGCAGGAGGCATGTGAAGGAGACCACCATCCATCACTCTGTCATATTGTCCATAAAGAAAATCACAATTGATGTGGAACTGCAACCAATAGTACAGAACCATGTTAACACAATCACACACCTCGAGAACGTGAAGGCAATGTACGGAAAGATCTCAAACTTGACAACGCGTCAATAACAGAAATATTCACTGAGAATAAGGAGCAATGGGGGTTCCTGTCTTTCTATGTGCTCTCTAGTCACTCTCTAGCTTTAGAGTTGTGCTACCCCCCTCTCACACTTAACCAGAAGCAGATGTCTTCATACAACCCCCCCCCCCCCCCCCCCCCCCCACCTCCAGTCCCAGGGTCAGAGGCCTAGTATAGAGCAGAGGTCACAGTATCAGACCCCAGGGACACCCTACCCGGCTTGTCTCATAACTCCCATAATTCCTATAGACTGAAAAATGCCAGTGACTTTCCCAAAATTTCTACGTTTTTGAAAAAACCTCTGTTGGATAATTCCTGGAATAAGGAGGGCATAAGCAGGAAGTCTGGGAATCACACCCGCATTTCAGTCAACCTTGGGACTGACTGCAGTGCTCATATGTCCCATCATTCCTATTCACCCCAGGGAGCCCTCTGCCCTACAGACTGCTGTTCATTCCTAGTCACCTCACCTCTCTGCTCCCCCCCTTCTCATACACTGTCTAGCATACTGAATAAACCAGTTAACCAAGCCTTACGGGTTGTTAAAGTACTCCGAATCAAGATATGACCTGAGACCGAGTTGGCCTGTGTTTCTGTATCAATGTTTCAACATGGGGATCTGTGTGTGTTGTGCTGACCTGTACTAACATTCAGACGGTAATGAGATGCCAGTATCTGACATCCAAAGTGTGACGCATCGTGTAAGAATTGATTTCGAGAGACTTGAGGTAGAGTAACCAATATGTGGGCTGCGTTGGCTTGCTTTGGGACACAGTCACTACGCTGAATAATGCATTAACGTGACCGAGGATGGAAATTCAATAAGCAACACCCTAGAAAATATGGAAATGGACGGCCCTATGGATCGAGGACAATGAACGCTGAATGCTCATCCCATTACGCCCAAGTTAAGCACATCAGGTCACAGAACAGTAATAGGTTTGTAAATGTACAGTCTCAGAAGACTTTCATATCATGTGAAGAAGAGCAAGGTCATTGGGTCAGGTTATATGAGGAGGTGTATCTTGGGTCTAATTGCATAAGAGGTTAGAGGGAGTCATTGGTTCATATTAGATCCACGATAAGTTGCTAGTAAAAAGTTGAGACATAACATTGTATAGATTTATGTAGTTCTGTCCTTGAGCTGTTCTGTATCACATTTCATGTTTTGTGTGGACCCCAGGAAGAGTAGCTGCTGCTATGGAAACAGTTCATGTGGATCCTAAAAAAACAGCTAAAATAATGAAATGTAACTTCTATACATGTAGCGAGGGAGAGGGAGATACGTACCATACTTCTTGCGGATGTCATCGTGCCTCACCTTCCTCTCCACCTTCCTGTCAGAGTAGAGGACAACGCTAGTCATGTTCTATCACACAGTAACATCACAATCAGCAACACTGGAACATGTAATAAACCGCTAACAGAAGAACACAGCGCAGGATAATGAACATTAGGAAATTAAGGATGTATAAAGTCTTCTCAGTCAGTACTTCTGGGTAATGTAGGATGTATAAAGTCTTCTCAGTCAGTACTTCTGGGTAATGAAGGATGTATAAAGTCTTCTCAGTCAGTACTTCTGGGTAATGTAGGATGTATAAAGTCTTCTCAGTCAGTACTTCTGGGTAATGTAGGATGTATAAAGTCTTCTCAGTCAGTACATCTGGGTAATGTAGGATGTATAAAGTCTTCTCAGTCAGTACTTCTGGGTAATGTAGGATGTATAAAGTCTTCTCAGTCAGTACTTCTGGGTAATGTAGGATGTATAAAGTCTTCTCAGTCAGTACATCTGGGTAATGTAGGATTTATAAAGTCTTCTCAGTCAGTACATCTGGGTAATGTAGGATTTATAAAGTCTTCTCAGTCAGTACTTCTGGGTAATGAAGGAGATTGTGAATACAAGCCTCATACTTGATAAACCACCAGTCAGTGAGCACTGTTACATGCACACAATCATACGATTATTGAGGATAGTCAGATTAATATAATAGTTTGTTTTAAACGCTGACATGTCTTGCAAGAAGAACGATTTCCCAAATAATCCTTACATGGACACATCTGAACGAGACATTTGATAAATGCAGAAAATCGCCAAACAAAATAAAATTCTACCACAGCGACCATGTTATTTTTTCCCAAGACTATTTGATTCTGAGCACATATAAAGTTTATATGTAAAAAGCATACGTTCAATTTGTCCAAACTCACGTCACTCGTGCATAAGAGGGAGGCTTGTGCTACCGGTGCTGGCACATATGCAGATCAATTACACCGATGGAACACAGATTAAGCTGTTTACATGCCCTAATAATTCCAGAGATTGCGTAGAAAACCAGGTGTTATAATCACCGTATGCTTACTTCGATGTAGACGGTATGCTGATTAAGCTAAGCAGACTAAGGTGTTTACATGACTATTGCCATACTTGGCCTAATGCCATAATCACTTTAATATCCAATTATTATTGTGCATGTAAACCTACTCAGTCAGTGGGTGTTTCTGCTAAACTTGTTACATGTTGTTTCACACTGGTGCTTTTAGCACCTCAGCTTTCTCACCAGTGACACTTCACAGTTGCTGCACCATACTCCCCCAGCCTCCTCAGAGGAGCCCCGCTTAATGGAAGAACTTTGCCCAAGCTGCAAATACCTTATCAAGTCAACTAATGGAATGCAGTCGTGGAGATATGAAATATGGTTGTCAAAAGCAATCAATAACAAAAGTGGCATCTATATCTGTCCTCTACCAACCAAAAGTTGCCTCCACCCTCCATCTTGCTGAATGAAGCTGCTATGCCTTAAAGTGGCATCTATATCTGTCCTCTACCAACCAAAAGTTGCCTCCACCCTCCATCTTGCTGAATGAAGCTGCCATGCCTTAAAGTGGCAGCATTAAGCCTTTAGACATCTGACATTATTTAAGGCGGCTTTAGTGTCATTGTTTACCTCCCCACGGCCCCTGATAGAGGCTCGTAAACAACAAGACGCTGTGTTTTACACCGACATGGCCAGCAGTAGGTGAAATACGAGCACAGGGCAGGCTGAAGAGCCTGCCACCCAGCCATCGCTCTAACTTTATGGGTTACACAAAGGAGGCAGGGAGGGGAGGTGGTTGTGATTGTTTTGTTGGCCCCTCCAGGGACGTAAATTCACTGGGTCCCCAGTGGCAGTCCCACACAAAGAAATACATTGTAAATCAGTCTGGGCTCTTTAATGCCAGGTAGTGATCTGGGGAGCAGCAACCAGTGGAGGCAGGCAGGCTGAGAGGCAGAGAGGAGCAGAGGCTGTCCTGACCACCATCTGTCTCCCCCACCTCCCTCCCGCTCAGCTGACTGACTCCCACATAACCATGCACGAAGGCAACAAGTGAGCGACCGGTAGAAAATGAAAAAGAGCGAAAGGGATGAATACATTCTCAAAGACTCAAGTGCACTCTGTCTTTCTAAACTCGCTCCCTAACGCCGTTTTAGACCTCCCAAAACCCCTTGGTTTGATAACCTAAACCCTGTGTATTTCAATGGGACATTCCCCAACATAGAGATACAGTAAAAGTCGGTGGAGTCTAGATGGTGGGGATGTGGTAACTTATGTCTGTTTAGTTGTTCTGTAGAATGTTCCCCATCTGTATCTCAGATGACAGAGAGCTCAGAGCTCTTAGCTGTGCCCTAACCTCTCCATCTGCAGACTCTGGGGATGTGCTGTAAACTCTCTAGAGGTTCCCTCCTCTCCCATGGTGCCGAAAACAGGCCTGGGTCCTCTGTTCCCATCAGAACACCAACACTGTCTATGTAGGTCAGTACACTAACACAGACTATGGTGGTTTGATCCACACCAGGATCTGACTGAGTGAATATACTCTACATTTACTGGCTTGATAGAAGAAAGGTTCACAGAGGCTGATTTAATTCAGAAACACACAGTGAGCCAAGACTCCCCAGTACACCACGCAGCATGTGACATGATAAACTTACTGTACCGACTGTCTTTCTGCATGACTGACGGCTCACTACGTTAAACAACACATCAAGCTATACTCAGTGGATGACAGGCGGGGAGAAATGTAAAGAAAGGCTGAAACATTTACATTTATGTAAAGGGATTGATTCAGTGTAGGAGGAAGAGTGTCTCAGAACCCCATTTCTACCACTACACTATGTAGTAGCACGTTCTATATTCAACACACACTTATCAAAGTGCAGCTGCTGAAGACTAAGAGCTGGAATCGGTTGGTGTTTGGGGATACACACACACAGTATTTCTCCTGGGGACGGTGCTGCTTGAAGAGCCGCAGGCACAGCTCACCAACTGTTCAAATCCCCAACCCTGACAGAGAACGTCTCCATAGATGATCACCAACAACAGAGTAGAAAACTCTGAATCTGACTAGGTAGCTGTGGGAAGTGGTTTCGATAATTGAAACAGATACAAGCACCTCCCCGAAAATCTAAGCAACTAACAGTGTGGGCTCACACAAATCATTGTGTTGATAAAATGGGGCATCCTTTAGTAGTGGTTTGAAAGCCAGTGTGACGCAGAGGGTGCGATAACTAAGGAATCCTTACCGTTCATCAGCACGCTGTCTGATCTCCTCTCTCTTCCTGGCAAACCTCTCCTCATCTCTGTCTGGCCTGGTGAGACAGAGACACAGGCAGCGTTACAATCACCTTGAAACATCACGTTCTACAGACTTAGACACACCAGCACAGATTGGTCTGAGAACACACTTTCCTTGTACAGTATATTATATGATATACTTTGTCTCCAATTGGAAATGAGACTTAGTATTCCTTGTCAACAATAACACTGCAAGATCTGTTGTATAGAACAGCTGTTGCTCTTAACTTTGCATAGGTGCTTCCAACAAGAAGCAATCCTATATCCTGTCATTCTGCTGCTTGTGTTTAACGCAAAAAGTGAGGCTGCTGTTGTGTAAGCTTGGAAAGGGGAAAGGTTCTGACAGGTGAGAGGTTCTGCTGGGGAAACAAGAGAGGTGTCATCTTTGTTAATTGGATGTAATCTTAAAATGGAACAAATCATTATGCCAATATATGCAGAGGCATTCCAATGATTGGGAGGTGAGAAATATGAACTGTGTGGAATTTCATTTCGGACAGACATGTTGTTTCATCTTCACGGTCTTCATGTTTAGTTAGGATAGATGATTGAGATGCACAGAGCGGCTGCATTTAAATGGCTGCCAATCAGGGTGTCAGACCAGCAAGCATTTGATTGACATGCCGTTTTAAAACATTCCACTTTGTAGTGCCAGTTTCTTCTTCCTTCCTCCTAGCGTTGCATAACAAGCAGAATCAGCATCCAGCACTGCACCTACCTGTTTTAATAAAAGGGTATAACCACTGTACATGGATTGTGTATGTTAATAGAGATTTGCATTTTGGATGTAACACAAAGGATATGCGGAATATCAGCACATTTATGAGGAGTCTGAGGTATTGAAAGACATGGTTAGTGTGGAGGGAAAACCTCCATGTCTTTCAATACCTCAGACTCCTCATAAATATGCTGATATTCCGCATATCCTTTGTGCGATTATCATATCCGTTTAGGATTATGAACAAGACCGACTGATAAAGCCCTTGCCATTCTTTGCAAGTTTGCCTTAACATTAGGCTAGACAGGGCAATTTGGTGACATCACTTCCTGTCTTACCCTGATTGACGTTTCTTGCAGCAACAGCAGCAGCAGCAACAGACTGTGATGCTGATGATAATGGTCCCGCCTAACACTGCCATGGCGATGATCAGGGCCTCGAAGTTCACTGGAACAGAGAAAAAGGTCAAGGGTCAAGTTTTGAACAAATAACATGCTTCAAAGTTATTTGAATTTTAAGTGAATTTCACAACACACTATCCTTTAACAAGGATGAAGAGAACATTTCATTATTAATGTGATTATGCATTTATTCTATCAATATGTAGGTATATGACTAATAAACCCATGAGGAATCAAACCGATCCAAATGAGGGGTGTACAGACTGCACTGATGCTGATTAGTTGAGAAAGTCAGATATGCAGTATTATTTAATAAGCCTGAGCAGTACCAGCCTGTGATTGAGCGATATGAAAGGTTCAGTTTTGGCACTCAGACTACAAATTCAACAATGCACCTTTGTTAGACAATACTCCCACCTGCTGGTGCATTTTTCTAATTACAAGTGGGATTTTATGCCAAGATTTTTGTACTTGCTCGATTTGGTTTGGACAAAATAAATGTTGGTCAAGAATTGTAGCATAATATTCTTCTTACCTTTAGGTTTTGAATGCACGAGTCACAAGTTCAGAAGGCTTTTAAAACTGATTAGTAACTAGTTTGGACAAAGATGGTTGTTTCCAGATTCTCATGTCATAAAACATTGCATTCTCAATTAAATATGCCAATATTTGTGGCAGGGAGATTTTTTTCCAAAACAAAATGATAGATCTCTTCTTTTATTATGAAAATGATCATAACACTGTGGGATGTATGTTATTCCTTAGTTTCTAGCCCTGGAATCTAACCTCATGCTCAGAAACCAGCCAGACACCCCATGCTGTTGTCATCTGTCGCCCAGAGGCCTATGATCAGAACCCCAGCAGGCAGCTCCAGCAGGCAGCCACAGTGTGTGTGTGTGTTTGTGTTTGTGTGGATCAGTCAGTGGGGTGGCTCTAATCAACACAGAACAGCCAGAGGGGGCAGGCTGGCTGACTGACATCTACTAGGCCTGAACGAGCCACAGCCTGGTCACCCCGCTACCATCTAGAAGGCAGAGACAATACAGGTGCATCAAAGCTGGGATTGAGAGAATGAAAAACAGCTTCTATTTCCAGGCCATCAGACTGTCAAATAGTCACCACTACCCGGCCTCTGCCCAGTAACCTACCCTGAACCTTAGTCACTGTTACTTGCCAGCTACCACTAAGTACTCTACCCTGCACCTTACAGACTGCTGCCTTAAGTACATAGTCAATGAACACTGGTCACTTTAATCATGTTTCCATACTGCACACCTGGATTGTACAATATTTGCACATTATTCTTTTTAAAAATTATTCAAGCTCTGTTAAGTTGGTTGTTGATCATTGCTAGACAGCCATTTAAGTCTTGCCATAAGATTTAAGCCGATTTAAGTGAAAGCTGTAACTGGGCCACTCAGGAACATTCAATGTTGTCTTGGTAAGCAACTCCAGTGTACACTGAGTGTATAAAACATTAGGAATACATAGTCCGACCGGGTGAAAACTATGATCCCTTATTGATGTGACTTGTTAAATCCACTTCAAATCAGTGTAGATGAAGGGGAGGAGACAGGTTAAAGAATATCTTTTAAGCCTTGAGACAATTGGAGACATGGATTGTGTATGTGCACCATTCAGATGGAGAAAGGGCAGGAGAAAAGACTTAAGTGCGTTTGAACGGGGTATGGTAGTAGGTGCCAGGCGACCGGTTTGTGTCAAGAATTGCAACTCTGCTGGGTTTTTTTTTCACGCTCAACAGTTTCCTGTGTGAATCAAGAGTGGTGGTCCATCAGCCAAAGGACATCCAGCCAACTTGACATCTGTGGGAGGCATCTGAGTCAACATGGTCTAGCATTCCTGTGGAACACTTTCGAAACCTTGTAGAGTCCATGCGCAGACTAATTGAGGCTGTTCTGAGGGGAAACCGGGGTTTGTTCCTAATTTTTTCGGAAGGTGTTGTTCTTAATGTTTTCTACACTCAGTGTGTTTTAGGTTATTGTCTTGCTGAAAGGTGAATTCATATCCTAGTGTCTGGTGGAAACAGACAGACAGGGTTTCTTCTAGGATTTTGTCTGTGCTTAGCTCCATTCTGTTTATTATTATTTTTATCCTGAAACACTGACCCAGCCTTAACGATTACAAGCATACCCATAACATGATGCAGCCACCACTATGCTTGAAAATATGGAGTGGTACCCAGTAATGTGTTGTACTGGGTTTGCCCCAAACACAACACTTTGCATTCAGGGCAAAACATGAATTGCTTTGCCTTATTTCTTTCACTATTACTTTGTTGCCTTGCATGTTTTGGAATATTTTTTATTCGGTACAGACTTCCTTCTTTTCACTCCGTCAATTAGGACAGTATGTGGAGTAACTACTGTACAATGTTGTTGAACCATCCTCAGTTTTCCTATCACAGCCATTAAACCCTAACTGTTTTCAAGTCACTGAACAGTGACCAACCTCTCAGGCAACTGAGTTAGGAAGGACTCCTGTCTCTTTATAGTGACTGGGTATGTTGATACGCCACCGAAAGTGTAATTAATAACTTCAAAAGGGATATTCAATGTCTGCTTTTTATTTTATTTTATTTTCACCCATCTACCAATAGGTGCCCTTCTTTGTGAGGCATTGGAAAATCGCCCTGGTTTTTGTGGTTGAATCTGTGTTTGAAAGTCACTGCTCGACCATACAGATAATTGCATGTGTGCGGTACCGAGATGAGGTGGTCATTCAAAAAACAGGTTAAACACTATAATTACACATTGACATTATGGGGTATTGTGTGTAGGACAGTGATAAACTCTCAGCCTTTAACAAACACAACCAAATGGAGAAAAGTCAAGGGATGTGAAAACTTTCTCAGCAGCCAGTTTATTAGGAACACTGCCACGTGACAGTGGCTTACTATATAATGCAGGCAGACAGGCAGAGGCATTCTGTTACTGTTACAATGTTACAATGGGAAAAACAAGTGACCTAAGCGACTTTGAGCTTGGTATGATCGTCAGTGCCAAGCCTGCCCTTTTCCAGTATCTCAGAAACTGCCCTGCCTCCTGGGCTTTACACACACAGCAGTGTCTAGGGTTTACAGAGAATAATGCGACAAAAAAAAAACATCCAGTCAGCAGTAGTTCAGATGTACTATTATGTATTAATCTGACTGTTGCTATATTGACCTGAACAGACACCCAACAAAGCATGTGGCCCGCCATGGGCTGATGTGGGTACAGGGCAGGCTTTTGTTCTAGCAAAGCACTAACACACTTGATTACACTAATCCATGTCTAAATCGAACACAACAATACGTTGATTAGTACAATCAGGTGTGTTCTTGCTCAGGTGGGACTAAATCCTGCACCCACATCAGGTTGTCTAATGGGAGGTGCCATCGTGTAAAACTTAATTTCACTCACCCCAACACACTCCCCATCGTGCCTGTGACAGTTTACACACTGCAGGCGGAGGCAGAATGTAGCTCACTGGGTAGTCTGTGCAGGTGTCGTTGGTCATGCACCACAGGCACTGAGAAAAGACAAGGCACTCATCATTAGCCTAGTACTTCAATTATTTTGATATGCACAGGATCACCTATTCCCAGACTTCACCCATGTCCTTGACTGTGTCCATAACTTAATGTATTAATATTAGTGATTGGGGGTGGGGTATTGATAATTACATATCAAGATATTATTTTTGAGGATATATTATATTGCATTGTTTTCACAATATCACGATATTACTTTTGAACTAGTTGGCTGAACCTACAGCAAAACTCCAGTATTTTTCCTTCAAAGTGTTCGCCATCTTTTTAAATTGGAGGCCAATTTGTTTACAGCACTTTTATTTAGATGACTGATGAAAACGTGTTTTCTCATGGCTCTCTCTTGTCCCTCTGCAGCAGACATATGGTGCGCAATAGGTTTGGAACATCGAATCGCAATACATATGGAATAATGAGAATCACCAATATATATCGTATCGGCATCTAAGTATCGTGATAATATCTTATGGTGAGGTCCCTATCAATTCTCTGCCTTTATTTATAGAGTAACTTAAATGGATTCAGACATTACTTTCAATGATGTGACCCTTGTACAAAATGGTACAAATGAGCTAATATATATATAGTTTTATTGAACATAGCCTGAGTGCTATAGTTAGTAGCCAAGGCTATAATGTATACGCTTTACAAATAGGAAGTGTTACATAATATTCTGCTTACCTTTGGGTTTTGAATGCATGAGTCACATGTTGAGAAGGCTTTGCAAGCTGAAATGAAAGGACATGTGTGTTCTTATTTGCATTCAGTAAGTCTACGCTGTGCCATGCTTAAAACTAGGCTAAGTCGCCATACTGTCTACAATTGCGCATGTCACACCAACTCAAAGTTTATGATTTTTGCTAACCTAGCAAGCTAACGTTAGCTGATGACGCATTTCAGTTCTAGTTAGCTAGCTAGCCATCGAGACCTTACAAGTGACAAAATACAAACAAATAAATGAAACAAGCAATGACAACACTGAATCATGCTGTTGATACATTTCGTAGCCAAAAACGTAGGAATAGTATCTTACAATTCAATGGCGTTGGCGTAGTACTAGTGAGACATTCTGCTCGGCTAACGAGGACACAGGTTACAGTCACAACAACAAGCAATGAGCTCATGATTCCTCTCTGTGTTTTATTCATGTTACGATGCTATGTTGAAATATTCTATCTAGCTACACTTTCACTTTCTAAAACAAGCAAAAACGTAACTCCTGGAGTTGCCAAGACCAAGCTGGCAAATAATCTAAACAAACGAGTTACTTCCGGGTTCTCCTCTAAATTGAAGACACTTTTCAAAAGGATGAAGAAGAACATACTGACACCTACTGCAGTGCAGGGCGCAGTACAAGCGAGAGTGCTCACATTATCCACCAGGTTGCGGTACAACACCATCAGTCTGGTACCTGCAGAGGAATAAAATATGATTTGCATTTGTCATAGAAATAGTCAGGGTAACTATCAAAACAGTTTACCATTGAGACCTCACAAGGGCGAGATCTCATTTCCGTTGTCAGATTTAATATGATTCTATGTAGTTAGACTCCATGCCAATAAAAGCCTTTTGGATGTCATTTAATTGAGAGAGATAAAGGTCATATGTATCTAATTCGAGTCTAATCTGGGTGACCTTCCCACCTTGCACGCATTCACCACAGTGGTGAATTAACAGGTTAAATGTCAATCCCAACTCATGGTGGTAATGATGCAAGGCTGTCCTTGAGCTCCAACCTGGCTATCTACGGCAAGGGTTCTGGGGTTACATATGTGCTACAGTAAAGAGACCAAAACTATCACCTGCCACATTCATCTGTGCTACAGTAGAGAGAACAAAACTAGCACCTGCCACATTCATTATTCCTACAAGGTCGATGCCCTAACAACAATGGCAAAGATAATTGCTTTAATATATAGAGCCAAAAAGCTTTAGATCGTTTAAACCAGGCCTAATTCTAGAGTGAATTGGTGTCTAATAGCTATCAATTGCCTTGTAATAGCATGTTTTGAATGAATAGACTCTCCAATGCCTATAAATAATTATGGATTTTATTATATCTGTGAGTGAAGTGCTGATTATTATACAGTCAAGTCAATAATTATTGGCATCCTTGATGAAGATCAGCCAAATATAGTGTATAAAATAAATAATTCAAATACTGAGCAATATCATATGCATTTAAAAAAATATATATATATTATTTTATACTAATACAATTGCTCAGAGAAAGACTTTGTTTCACACATCATTTGTAAACAAATCTAAAAAAGATAGGGGTCAAAATGATTGGCACCCATGTTGTTTTCAATATTCTGAGCCTTTTTCTAAAATGCTTTGTTAGATTGGAGAACATGTTGGGAGGGATCTTAGCCCAGTCCTACATACAGAATAGTCAGATGACATGAAAATAAAACTCTTTGGCCACACACCAGTGTGGGTTCATGGGCAATGAAAAACAGAAGCATGTAGAAAAGTACCTGATACCTACAGTAAAGTATGGTGGTGCGTCTTTAATGTCAAGGGGATATTTTGCTTCCGCTGGTCCTCAAATCAAATCAAAACTAATTTTATTTGTCACATACACATGGTTAGCAGATGTTAATGCAAGTGTAGCGAAATGCTTGTGCTTCTAGTTCCGACAATGCAGTAATAACCAAAGAGTAATCTAGCTAACAATTCCAAAACTACTACCTTATACACATAAGTGTAAAGGGATAAAGAATATGTACATAAAGATATATGAATGAGTGATGGTACAGAGCGGCATAGGCAAGATGCAGTAGATGGTATCGAGTACAGTATATACATATGAGATGAGTATGTAAACAATGTGGCATAGTTTAAAGTGGCTAGTGATACATGTATTACATAAAGATGCAGTAGATGATATAGAGTACAGTATATACATATACATATGAGATAAATAATGTAGGGTATGTAAACATTATATTAAGTAGCATTGTTTAAAGTGGCTAGTGATATATTTTACATCTTTTACATCTATGCATTGTTAAGGTCGACGGCATCATGAACTTTACGAGGTAGCCTACCAGGACATTTTATGAAGAAACCTGGTTATCTCAGCCAGGAGGATCTAGAATGTTTTATATCATAGATATTCTTTGTCGGCTCTCCTGGACTAGCCTCTTCAATTCGTACCACAGGTTTTCAATGGGGATGAAATCTGGAGACTGAGATGGCCATTGCAAAATTTTGATTTTGTAGTCTATTAACCATTTTCGTTGTGGATTTTGATTAGTGCTTGGGGTTATTGTCTTGTTAGAAGATTTCACTTGCGGCCAAGTGTCAGCCTCCTGGCTGAGGCAACCAGTTTTTTTGGCAAAAAAATGTCCTGGTAGGTTCCTGATAAAGTTCATGATGCCTTCGACCTTAACAAGGGCCACGAACCCACACTGGTGTGTGTGGCCAAAGAGCTCTATTATCATGTCATCTGACCATTCTGTATGGAGGAATCTTCTACGATCCCTCCCAATGTGTTCTCAAATCTCATAAAACATTTCAGGAAAATGCTCAGTGTAATTATCCTCGCATGGGTAGGATGCTGGTGCACTGAAAACAGGGGTGCCAATCATTTTGACCCCTATCTTAATTATTTTTTTTGTATTACTTGTTATACAAAATCTCTTTCTCTGAGCAATTGTATTTGTATAAAATAAAATAATTTTCCAATTGTTTTGAGCAATATACTTCACTATTTGTATGATTTATTTTATACTGTCTTTTTTGCTCATCTTTATCAAAGGTGTCAATAATAGAGGACCTGACTGAATCTATGTTTATTTCAGACAAGGTTTTCACTTCTTTAGAATTTCAGGGACATAATGACTATAACGCAGTCCTGATTTATGTATATAATGTTGAGAAAAACAACCTCGCCAGACAGGCCTTAGATACAAGACGAACACCCTATCGAACTGCATTAACTGCGTTAATAGTAGGCAGGGCATAACAGGGTTATTTCAGACTGGCCAGTAAGCCTTGGCAATGTCCAGAGTTCCAGAGTCTGTACCAGACCAGATTCTCCAGTCATCAGTGTGCAGACCATGAGAAACTTTCATTTCCTTTCTCTGTCTCTCCCTCATTCCTCTTCCCTTTCTGCTCTCTTCCCATCCAGCTGTCTGTCTCCCTGTCCTCTGGCTCAGTGGTGTGTTTCCAAGAGATAAGACCCTTGCTCATTTCACACATGAGCAGAGAGGAGTTTGGGGGTGGTTGGTGTGTATTTGCGTGTATGAGAGAGAGAAAGGACAGAGGAGGTGGGAAAGTGTGAGTAGTGGAGTCTAACTTGGAATCACAGCCTCTCCTCCCATTCTTTCTCCCTTTCCCTTCTCTCTCGTCAAAGAGGATGATTGGTTCTCCCAATGGCTGGGTGTGTTCACCAGACCAATCTGAAAGATACTGGAGACGTGGCCCATCTCTGTCACTCCGTAGCTTTTACAGATTCACCGTGTTCACTCCCAACACCAGGGATCAGATCAACAGTTGTAGTGCACTATGCTAGGGATGATTAAGTGCATTTCCTTCATGTCTTGCATACAAAACCTTACAGCAATACATTGCACCAGGTTTATGACAAAGGACTACCCCATAACAAATCTACATCCATGCAATTTGGTTGTTAGAATGGAAATCTCTCTCTCTCTCTCTCTCTCTCTCATTAATAGAGAGAGTAAATGTTGAAGAATGACCTGCCAGTGCCCACAGTCGACTAGGCCTGTCGCATGAAGGCAGAGAGAGGACAGTGGCAGACACTAGTTGAGAAGAGTTATTCATGCAAATACTACAGGCTAATGAAGCTTTTTCACTGTTCTCCCACCGCTTCCTTCGTCTCACCTGCACAGCTTGTTCTGATGAGAACCTGGTAGGAGGGGTGGGGTAAAGGAGGGAGGAAAGAAGATCTCACTGTGCACTGTTCATTCATACAGACAAACAAGACATTCATATCCTCAGGGACCATGGTGAAGGTGCCACTACTGGGTATCATATAGAAACCTTGGGGGTTTTCATTTTAAGAGGTATGCTTGGTTGCTCTGTTTCATTTTTGGTTCGCCCTCTGAATACTGGACTCTGACCAGTTTTATCATAGCTGGATGGCTAACTGTAAATCTGCCTCATCTAAGGTTTCACTATGTATTCAGAACTCTTATGCAACACATATCTTGATGGTAAAATTCGAAGGATCCCAAAATGCTTGTCAATTCACTTCCTGAACTCGGAGGTCTAGCACTAGTCAGCTGTAGTGTCTTGAGATTTGTAATGAGAACCCTGAGGTTAACAGTGCACCAGAACCATAGAGACTGAGCAGGGTTCCACTCCATTCAAAAGCTCCAGAGGACTACTGGAGGTGCAGAGGCTAATCAAAGTCTGGTTTGATGCTCTGGATGTTCAGTGGACTGCTCAATTTTAGTATTGCAGAAACTGACCTTCTTCGGGACTTAACTTCTGCAGCGCTAGTTGGAACTAGGAAAGTCTTACATTTCCGACATGCTAACTGGTTCTAGTTCTACATGTGCTGCGTTCAAACAGATAGCAGGTCGGACATTTCAGAGTTCCGACTAGCACGTGAACGAGGCAAAAGAATATGACAACTTGTTGTTTATCCACATAATATAAGGTTGGCGTAAAGA
Source organism: Oncorhynchus kisutch (assembly GCF_002021735.2). Lineage (NCBI taxonomy): Eukaryota > Metazoa > Chordata > Actinopteri > Salmoniformes > Salmonidae > Oncorhynchus > Oncorhynchus kisutch. The sequence goes on along the minus strand of NC_034175.2, from coordinate 11,881,659 downwards.
AAGTCAGTCTGCAATGCATTGGAGAAGGTGTGGTACAGTGTGTGTGTTCTTGTTATTAAATCAGACAGTAAATCCGGTTCACCACTCCCCCTCAATACCTACATGTTTATACCACAGGTTGGTAGCACCTTAATTGGAGAGGATGGCTCATAGTAATTGCTGAAACGGAATAATTGGAATGGTATCAAACTCATCAAGCGCATGGAAACCATGTGTTTTACACCATTTAATTCACTCCATTCCAGCCATTATTATGAGCCGTCCTCCCCTCAGCAGCCTCCTGTGGTTTATACAGCACATACTGTACACCTACAGGACAATATATGATTAAATATGAAATTGCATTACTGTCATATCCTCAGTGGAGTAATGAATGAATCCGTTCCGGAACTGGAGACATGGAAACAATCACTGATCTACTGTGAGCCAAATATATCTGTCCCGGAGTCATATACCGATACAATATGTCTCTGGATCTGTGTATTTGTATAATAATAATAATACTGTGATAATAAAACACCCACATACAGCCATGAAATGGAAAAGCCCTATTGCTGCCAGCTTCCCTTCCTCTCCTTGCACCACTATAGGTGAGACGAGACCCGTGAGACCCTCTGTAATAATAATGACAGTGCCAAACCTATCCTGCCTGCTCTGCTGTGGGTCTGGAGCCTGGTGTCTGAGGTACTGTACCTATCCTGCCTTCTCTGCTGTGGGTCTGGAGCCTGGTGTCTGAGGTACTGTACCTATCCTGACTGCTCTGCTGTGGGTCTGGAGCCTGGTGTCTGTGGTACTGTACCTATCCTGACTGCTCTGCTGTGGGTCTGGGGCCTGGTGTCTGAGGTACTGTACCTATCCTGCCTGCTCTGCTGTGGGTCTGGAGCCTGGTGTCTGAGGTACTGTACCTATCCTGCCTGCTCTGCTGTGGGTCTGGAGCCTGGTGTCTGAGGTACTGTACCTATCCTGCCTGCTCTGCTGTGGGTCTGGAGCCTGGTGTCTGAGGTACTGTACCTATCCTGCCTGCTCTGCTGTGGGTCTGGAGCCTGGTGTCTGAGGTACTGTACCTATCTTGACTGCTCTGCTGTGGGTCTGGAGCTTGGTGTCTGAGGTACTGTACCTATCCTGACTGCTCTGCTGTGGGTCTGGAGCCTGGTGTCTGAGGTACTGTACCTATCCTGACTGCTCTGCTGTGGGTCTGGACCCTGGTGTCTGAGGTACTGTACCTATCCTGCCTTCTCTGCTGTGGGTCTGGAGCCTGGTGTCTGAGGTACTGTACCTATCCTGACTGCTCTGCTGTGGGTCTGGAGCCTGGTGTCTGAGGTACTGTACCTGGCTGAACACTGACTGACTCCTATTGCCCTCCAGCAAGGGACACTCTGACAGACCCTCTACCCATCAGGCCCCTGGGTGGTGGGGGCGGCAGCCTGTATCTGTCTTTGATATAGGGTTATTACAGAGCTGCCAGCCACAGTGAAGCCGGTCTACAGTATGTCTGTGGTGTAGGTTTATTACAGAGCTGCCAGCCACAGTGAAGCCCGTCTACAGTATGTCTGTGGTGTAGGGTTATTACAGAGCTGCCAGCCACAGTGAGGCCGGTCTACAGTATGTCTGTGGTGTAGGGTTATTATAGAGCTGCCAGCCACAGTGAGGCCAGTCTACAGTATATCTGTGGTTTAGGGTTATTACAGAGCTGCCAGGCACAGTGAGGCCAGTCTATGTCTATGGTATAGGGTTATTACAGAGCTCCCAGCCACAGTGAGGCCGGTCTATGTCTGTGGTGTAGGGTTATTACAGAGTTGCCAGCCACAGTGAGGCCGGTCTATGTCTGTGGTGTAGGGTTATTATAGAGCTGCCAGCCACAGTGAGGCCGGTCTATGTCTGTGGTGTAGGGTCATTATAGAGCTGCCAGCCACAGTGAGGCCGGTCTATGTCTGTGGTGTAGGGTTATTATAGAGCTGCCAGCCACCGTGAGGCCGGTCTACAGTATGTCTGTGGTGTAGGGTTATTACAGAGCTGCCAGCCACAGTGAGGCCCGTCTATGTCTGTGGTGTAGGGTTATTACAAAGCTGCCAGCCACAGTGAGGCCGGTCTACAGTATGTCTGTGGTGTAGGGTTATTACAGAGCTGCCAGCCACAGTGAGGCCCGTCTATGTCTGTGGTGTAGGGTTATTACAAAGCTGCCAGCCATAGTGAGGCCGGTCTATGTCTGTGGTGTAGAGTTATTACAGAGCTGCCAGCCACAGTGAGGCCCGTCTACAGTATGTCTGTGGTGTAGGGTTATTACAGAGCTGCCAGCCACAGTGAGGCCCGTCTACAGTATGTCTGTGGTGTAGGGTTATTACAGAGCTGCCAGCCACAGTGAGGCCGGTATATGTCTGTGCTGTAGGGTTATTACAGAGCTGCCAGCCACAGTGAGGCCGGTCTATGTCTGTGGTGTAGGGTTATTACAGAGCTGCCAGCCACAGTGAGGCCGGTCTACAGTATGTCTGTGGTGTAGGGTTATTACAGAGCTGCCAGCCACAGTGAGGCCGGTCTATGTCTGTGGTGTAGGGTTTATTACAGAGCTCCCATCCACAGTGAGGCCGGTCTATGTCTTTGGTGTAGGGTTATTATAGAGCTGCCAGCCACAGTGAGGCCGGTCTACAGTATGTCTGTGGTGTAGGGTTATTACAGAGCTGCCAGCCACAGTGAGGCCCGTCTATGTCTGTGGTGTAGGGTTATTACAAAGCTGCCAGCCATAGTGAGGCCGGTCTATGTCTGTGGTGTAGGGTTATTACAGAGCTGCCAGCCACAGTGAGGCCCGTCTACAGTATGTCTGTGGTGTAGGGTTATTACAGAGCTGCCAGCCACAGTGAGGCCGGTCTACAGTATGTCTGTGGTGTAGGGTTATTACAGAGCTGCCAGCCACAGTGAGGCCGGTATATGTCTGTGCTGTAGGGTTATTACAGAGCTGCCAGCCACAGTGAGGCCGGTCTACAGTATGTCTGTGGTGTAGGGTTATTAAAGAGCTGCCAGCCACAGTGAGGCCGGTCTATGTCTGTGGTGTTGGGTTATTACAGAGCTGCCAGCCACAGTGAGGCCAGTCTACAGTATGTCTGTGGTGTAGGGTTATTATAGAGCTGCCAGCCACAGTGAGGCCGGTCTATGTCTGTGGTGTAGGGTTATCACAGAGCTGCCAGCCACAGTGAGGCCGGTCTACAGTATGTCTGTGGTGTAGGGTTATTACCCAGCTGCCAGCCACAGTGAGGCCAGTCTACAGTATGTCTGTGGTGTAGGGTTATTACAGAGCTGCCAGCCATGGTGAAGGCTGTTTCTGTCTGTGGTGTAGGGTTATTATAGAACTGCCAGCCACAGTGAGGCCGGTCTATGTATGTGCAATAGTGAGAAAGATGAATATTGTGCATATGGGTGCAATCATACGCCCACTTGATATACGTCATATTTTCTTTTATATCTATTCTGCTCTGCACCTTACTGCCTTGGTACTGCTGTCCTTATCAGAATATAACTAACTACTGTCATCAATGCTGTTATCAAGGAGAAAAAATATATATACAGATGTCTGTGCATCAAGGATGTACACCATCCCATCTTCCCCCATTTAACATAGCCTACATTTCCTTGAACAGTCTCTAACATTATATTTGGTTGTCATCTTTGCAAAATACCTATTTTGGATGCAGAAATCTTTTTGCTAGTATGCTAATGGTCATTGACATGTGCTGTAACAAAAGGTAGCCAAAGAGCCATTTACTGGTTTTTGAGTATATTGCAGTTGATTTGTGATGATGACACAAACATTATGTTAAGCAGGACATTCATACATTCATACAATCCAATTATAATCCAGAGGTATTGTGAAATGCATTTATAAGCAACATGTAAATGGCGGCTTGTATTCTCGGCGCTCTTTGAGAACTCCAGTGTACTGCTACCAACATGGCCCCGCATTGCCCTCGTTTACAAACACACAAAGGGGTCTATTTAACATTGTACTGGAAAATAATGTCTTGAAATTGGACTGAATCTCTTGGGTTTAAATCCAGAGTTCATGATAAAGTATAAGGAATGGGAATAAGTGGAGGTGGGAAACAGTGGGAAACAGAAAAGGACAACAACGATTGGTGCTTAATAAGAAAAGTGGACTAGTAGAAGATGATTGGTGCGTAATAAGAAAAGTGGACTAGTAGAAGATGATTGGTGCTTAATAAGAAAAATGGACTAGTAGAAGACGATTGGTGCGTAATAAGAAAAGTGGACTAGTAGAAGATGATTGGTGCTTAATAAGAAAAGTGGACTAGTAGAATATGATTGGTGCTTAATTAGAAAAGTGGTCTGTATCTCATAGTAGAAGATGATTGGTGCGTAATAAGAAAAGTGGACTGTATCTCATAGTAGAAGATGATTGGTGCTTAATAGGAAAAGTGGGCTGTATCTCATAGTAGAAGATGATTGGTGCTTAATAAGAAAAGTGGGCTGTATCTCATAGTAGAAGATGATTGGTGCTTAATAAGAAAAGTGGGCTGTATCTCATAGTAGAAGATGATTGGTGCTTAATAAGAAAAGTGGGCTGTATCTCATAGTAGAAGATGATTGGTGCTTAATAAGAAAAGTGGGCTGTATCTCATAGTAGAAGGGTGAAGAGGGAAAAGAGAAAGAAAAGAGTCAGCAATATGAATCGAATGATGCTCTCTCTTCTAAAACCAGCTCTCAAATTGAGCTGTGGAAGCTCCAGGTAAAAAGAGAAATACCTGTAATTGTCTACATTTAACAAGAGGGAGGACTGCACCTGTCATTAGAGCTGTACTATAAAATGACATATTTTCTAACTGCCGTGCAGGAGGATACATTCTTTAATGACCTAGCAATGTCCTTCCTGTCAGTTGTTGTACATTTGTCACGATCGTCATAATGATTGGACCAAGGCGCGGCGGCGTGCGTAGAGTTCCACATATTTTTTAAAATCGAAACTCACAAAACAATAACGCACAAATGAAAAGTGCCGCTAACAGTGCTACTAGGCAACTATACATAGTCAAGATCCCACACTGCACAATGGGGAAAATGGCTACCTAAATATGATCCCCAATCAGAGACAACGATAAACAGCTGCCTCTGATTTGGGAACTATATCAGGCCACCATAGAAATACAATTCCCCTAGATAACCCACCCTAAATCACACCCCAACCCAACCAACATAGAGAATAAACAGCTCTCTATGGCCATGGCGTGACAACATTCATATACAGCATTCAGTAATTGAATAGACTATTGGATATGCTGCTCAGGTACATTCATTCATACTTGGATTCTTGGACATCTTATGGTCAAAATATCTCCATTGTACACATGAGTCACCCACATGAGACACGTCAATATGAGAGAGAAAGAACGAAGAAAAGACAGAAATTAGAGAAAGAAAGGACATTGATATGGAATGTCAAGGTCTGAGGTTGAGAAATGTACCCTGTACATTCATTTATTTGATCTAAAAAGCACAATATGTGCTCTTCACTAGCAGAAGAACAAACGACATTGTCACAATACATTCAGGAGACAAACACAAATCAAGCATGTTTTTTCTCCTTTGTCTTTGTATAATTTTTCTCTCAAACGTCTTCCACCAACACTATTCAGCTCTGCCATTAACGGAGCTGCAGTAATGGGGGCCGAGAAAACGTGATTAGAGTGGTAGAGTGTGTGTGTGTGTGTGCCGAGAGAGTGTGTGTGATATAAATTATGGAGTCATAAATCACGCTGTGGGGTGGGCAGAAAGGCATTAACATACACCAGTGACGTGCCAACAAACAACTGTCAATTATTCGCCAATTACCTGGTTTAATAATGCCTTTCCAGGGCCAGTCTGAAGACCTGTCGCCACGGTGATGAGGATCATAATGGATTGGTTAATACGTGGGCACTGGGTTCTCAACGTGTACATTAGATACTGGGGAGGTTACATGTTGTCACAGAGAGGCGTCTCAGGGTCACCTTGCTACTGCAAGGAGGTGTCAGAGCTCTGAGTATGGCTGCCCCAAAGGGCTTTCTTCCACCTACTCATTCAGAGAAAGACCAACTCAGTGTTCATAATTAAACCTTTTAGTGGTTAGATCATGGTCAAGGACAAAAAGGCCTGCACACTATATTCATCTCCTAATACCACATTTGAACTGTGACAATGTTTTGTTCCTCAATGGATCTTTGTCAGGTCAAACATGCATGGTTTTAATCACACATATTCTGTCACACCAACCAGTGTTTTTCAGCCATTTGATGGACACCTGACCTTATGCTAACAAAAGTGTGATGTATGTCTGCTGGGTATTATTCTGTGGGTGAAGGCCTTGACAGACAGATCATGTAGCAGATAAATGGACTGCATCACCAATCAGATGTGGTTTCTTCTCCTCTGAAAAGGTGTTATTATTCTGACATTTCCAATCATACCGCAGGGTAGAATCAGACCTGGGTCTCTTCTACTCTGTCTGACAGGGCATCATATTGGTAGGTAGTGGTACAATAGCTAAATGGTGTTTTCTATTTACACACTGAGATGTGGTGCAGGCCACAGGTCAATGAGTTTTACCCTCGCCTATCCAAACCTTCAAAATAACACCACAAAACACTGTCTCGACCTGCAGGAGCAACCTCAATAGATACGGTTGGTTGCTGCAGTCGCAAAGCAATTGGCCAGCCAGTTTAAAATCAGCCCACCCTTTTCTTATTTTTACTTTGAAAGACCAACCAGCACAACCAATCCAGCCAATGCTACCCATTTAGATGCCCATGACAGACCACCATTACATCCAATCCAGTTCCCACACCTTCAATGTTCCCAATGGTGGACCACCAATCAAGTTCCTGCCCTCCGATGCTCCCACTGGCCAACCACATCAAATCCGATTAACACCCCTCCCACACTCCCAATGGTGGACCGCCACATCCAATCCAATTTGCGCCCCTAGGTCGACCAATACACTTCCCGCCCTGTCGTTGCTCCCAATGGTGGACCACCTCAACCAATCCATCTGCTGCCCCTTCCATTCTCCTAGTTTCAGGGGAAATAGTACTGGTTTATTAATTCATTATTTAATTGAAATTTTCTCCGCTTAGTTAATCACCACACTGGCCTGCGGGAGGATGATTGGCGTGTAATTACTGGCTGTTGGTACAGACAAGTGCAATGTGCGCTTTCTCTACGGTTTCCCTCTCACTCTCTATCTCTATATTTTCCCGCTCTCCATCTACTCTCTCTCTCGTCTCTAAAGTTCTCGTCTCTTTGTGAATCTCCATCCTCTCCTCTCTCCACGTCTCTCTCCCCATCTTTTACCGTCCTCTCTTCCCCTATTCTTTTCCATCTGGTTCCTATTCTCTCTCTTTCCTATCTCTATCCTCAATTTCTTTCCTCTTTTCTTTTGTCATGGCACTTCATCTTCTCTCTCCTTCCTATATCTGTCTATCTGAGGAGATATCATCTCCCTAGGGAGTGTGTGAGTGGGTGTTAGTTTAAAAAAGATCTCTTTATTTCTCCTTTTGCCAGTGAGTGAGATAAGCCTGGAAGAAGAACCATTCGGTTTTCAGTTCGGTAATAATTTTCTGTCAATCTATCGAGGCTGGTATCAGGTCTGAGCCAAAGGGCGAGTTAAACTTCTCTGTTCATTCTGTTGAGGACACATGTTAATAAAGCAGGCCTGAGATAACAGTAATTACCTCTATGTGGCTTCTGCTCCGCTCCTCACTGGGGACACACTGTACTGTACTGCGCTGGGCTGGGAGAGAGCGGTCTGCCTCTATTCAAGCCGTTACGTCGCAAAGATTAATTCTGTTTTTCGTTAGAGTACACCCTGAATGATACACCAAACGTAACATTCCGCCTCTCCTCACCCCTCCTCCTCATCTCTCTTCCTCCTCACCTGCCTCTGTTTAACTCCCTCTGCTTCTCTCTCTCTTCCTTCTCTCCACTACCCCTCTCTCCCCTCTCAACACACTTCACTCTTCTCTCCTCACTCCCTCCTCCTCACCCGGTCTCCCCTCCCCACCTGCCATTCTCTTACTCTGCTTCTCTCCCTCTCTCCCCTCCTCCCCCTCTCTCGTCTCCCCTCTCTCTCCTCACCCCTCCTCTCATCAACCCTCTTCCTCCCTCCTCCTCACCTCTCCATATTAGCATCGTCCTCACCTCTCCCACCCTCTTCCTCTCCTCTCTTCACTCGATCACTCCCTCTGCTTCTCTCCTTGTCTCTATCGCATCCATATTAGCATAAGTAATTAGAGATTACTATGTGCCTGCATGGGGTTTCCAATTTAAAATGAATATGTTGATCTCTTTGATTCATTTGGATTTGGGAGCTGCCTGTCAGGTAAAATTAGGATAACGCGTAGGGGTGGTAGACTGGAGGGTGGGGGACGAGGGGCTCGGTGGGGGGGGGGGTTGCAAATCCCCCCTCTTAAACTGTTATCTCTTTTTGTTTTTTGTTCCCAACTCTCCAGAGCTCTGTGAAGACTAAAGAGCTGTGGAGAGGAACAGAGGGCTGCTGGTGAATACTGAAGTATAGTGAGTCTGTGGGGCCAGTGGCGGTACAGGAAGATGAATGGGGGTTGGGACTCTGGCTCCATGTAATTCCATTGATTTAACTTCACAGGAAATCTGCAAGAAACACAGGGATCTATACCCACTTAAACTGACAAATAACACTTGCTTTAAATAAAGGGCCATGCCAAAACAGGCAAACAGACTGAACAGTGCTCTCACACAGTTAAATTCACAGCATTTAAGTTTTATCCAATCAAAAAGCATCTAATTTGTAGACAACTGTCATGGACCATGAATTCATTTTGACCTACTAAATGAACAATTTGAACAAGTTACACACGTAACAACACACACATTACTTCTGTCACTTTAAAGTAACCCTGGGGCCGATTGTTGTTCAACACAAGAGATTTCTTCGAACTCGCATCTTCTGTGACTTCCTACTTTGCATGAATGACTCTTTCACGCTCGGGCTGGGGAGAGATGGTTCTGTTCATAATTTGGAGATAATTTTTTGTTTTCATGCAGAGGGCCCGCTGACAGGGGTGTGTGTGTGTATGTAAAAGGAATGTGTGTGAGCATGTGTGCGAGCATGTGTGCGTGTGTATGCGCGTGCGTGCATCCGTGCGCGTGTGTGTGTGTGTATGCTCCCACGAGGCATACTTATTAAACTTGCTTTGAAAGGAGGAGCAGGAAGGCAGGCAGATTTTTTTTTTACTGTTCTGACAACATAATTTGCATTCTGTAATTAACTGTCTCTCTCGCTCCCCGCCCCCCTTTTTTTACTCCCCTACCCTCACTTTTCTGCAGGGGTTAGTGTCTGAAGCTTCTCAGCCTGTGAATTAGGTCTGTGTTGCCCTGGTAACAGGTCTTTATCAAAGACCAACACACTGAGGTGAGAGAAAAGCCGACATCTGAGGGGTGTGTGTGTGTGTGTGTGTTTGGTGTGTGATTGCGTGACAGTTTTTTTCTGAACTGGAAAGAATAGGAGAAAGAAAATGAAGCTGGAGAAACAATGACATTGGAGTTTCCACAGCAGGTTGATTGCTGCAGGCAGGCAGGCAGCCAGGCAGGCAGGCAGGCAGGCAGGCAGGCAGCCAGGCAGGCAGGCAGGCAGGGTTTCAGAATAATTGCAGGTGGTAGAGCCTCTCTGATAACACTCCATCAATGCTGCCATGCCACTGTGACAGCCAGGGTCCTGCAGAGTAATGCTCATTCACAACTACTGCACTAACTGCCACCACACTGCAGAGGGACTGCATAAGGGTCTCCATATACCTCCTTCTCAAATTCCTCTACAGAAATACTGCAGACATAATAGCATGTCACTTCAATGTGTTAGTGCTGCAGAAACATGCTAGAAAACCCTGAAAACCAACTTCCACAATTATCTCTGCCTATACTACCATCAACTATTACAACTCACACTAACATTAACACTAGCTAATAATAAAAACATTTATACAAAAACTCTATTGATGTCTTGGTAGTGTTTGTCACTTCTGCTGTCTGTGTATGTGCATGTGTGTGAGTGTGCGTGTGAGTGTGTATCCCAACCCAGCAGTGGGTTTATCCCAGCCCAGATCGATCACTAAACAGTATACTGCTGTGAGTCCCTGTCTTTTGTCTGCTCTCTCCCTTCCCTCTGTGTTCTCTGAGTGGGAATGAAGGCATGGCCATTAGCCAGCGGCCAGGAGAGTGTCTCCATGTAATGGCTATTGAACGGGCCGCTCCACTCACAACGAGAGGTAATCAAAGCCCTGTGTAATTACACACCTCTCCTCTCCTCACCTCCTAAAGACCAGCCATTGTGCGTTGAGCTCTCCACTTTATAATGACACAGGTAGGGGATGAGGCAGGGTGGAAAGTGGCTGGAGTAAGGGGAGTGGGGGAGGTCACAGATGCAATCATGTACCAATAGTGGATGTGCATGAAGATGGCGGCCACTATGCACTTAACACAATTTTCTCGTTAGCTAAGAACACTGTAATGTACATTGCTCTCTGTGACTCTTTTTTTGTATGGTCATTAGCACAACAAACATGATCCCAATTTTGGCTCCGAGACAAAGACAAAAAATGTATAAATGAATAAGTAGATTGTGCAGGTTTATTGGTGCATTGAACCATGTAAAGCACAGTAGATTTAAAAACTCTTTGAATAGTGCTAAAACAATGACGTCATATCTAAATTCTGCCACCTTTATGCATGTTCGCCATTGCAAAGAAGAATTTTAAATGTAGTTTTACTATGACTGGGTTGGCTAGTAAAGATACAGAGCAATACTTCATCTCTTCTTCTGACCAATAGCTGGTGAGAGCACAAACAGTTTGGACTTTTGGAATTTTGACTTTTTATTTAATTAAACATATATATATTTCACCTTTATTTAACCAGGTAGGCCAGTTGAGAACAAGTTCTCATTTACAACTGCGACCTGGCCAAGTTAAAGCCAAGCAGTGGAACAAAAACAACAACACAGGGTTAAACATGGGATAAACAAACAGACAGGCAATAACACAATAAAAAAATCTGTGTACAGTGTGTGCAAATTAAGTAAGTAGGTAAGGCACCAAATAGGCCAGTAGTGCCGAAGTAAACATCAATTTACATTGGAGTGATACAGTTGAAGTTGGAGGTTTACATTTTTATTTTACCTTTATTTAACTAGGCAAGTCAGTTAAGAACAAATTCTTATTTTCAATGACGGCCTAGGATCAGTGGGTTAACTGCCTGTTCAGGGGCAGAACGACAGATTTGTACCTTGTCAGCTCAGGGATTCGAACTTGCAACCTTTCGGTTACTAGTCCAACGCTCTAACCACTAGGCTACCCTGCCGCCCAAATACATCTTAGCCAAATACATTTTCAGTTTTCACAATTCCTGACATTTAATCCTCGTAAAAATTCCCTGTCATAGGTCAGTTAGGATCACCACTATTTTAAGAATGTGAAATGTCAGAATAATAGTAGAAAGAATGATTTATTTAATATTTTATTTCTTTCATCACATTCCCAGGGGGTCTGAAGTTTACATACACTCAATTAGAATTTGGTAGCATTGCCTTTAAATTGTTTAACTTGAGTCAAATGTTTCGGGTAGCCTTCCACATACTTTCCACAATAAATTGGGTGAATTTTGGCCCATTACTCCTGGCAGAGCTGGTGTAACTGAGTCAGGTTTGTTGGCACCCCCCTTGGGTTGTGTCGTGGCGGAGATCTTTGTGGGCTATACTTGGCCTTGTCTCAGTTTGGTACGTTGGTGGTTGAAGATATCCTTCTAGTGGTGTGGGGGCTGTGCTTTGGCAAAGTGGGTGGGGTTATATCCTGCCTGTTTGGCCCTGTCCAGGAGTATCATCAGATGGGGCCACAGTGTCTCCTGACCCCTCCTGTCTCAGCCTCCAGTATTTATGCTGCAGTAGTTTATGTGTCAGGGGGCTAGGGTCAGTCTGTTATATCTGGACTACTTCTCCTGTCTTATCCGGTGTCCTGTGTGAATTTAAGTATGCTCTCTCTAATTCTCTCTTTTTCTCTTTCTCTCTTTCTTTCTTTCTCTCTCTCGGAGGACCTGCGCCTTAGGATCAGGACTACCTGGCATGATGACTGCTTGCTGTCCCCAGTCCAACTGGTCGTGCTGCTGCTCCAGTATCAACTGTTCTGCCTGCGGCTATGGAACCCTGACCTGTTCACCGGACGTGCTACCTGTCCCAGACCTGCTGTCAACTCTCTAGAGACAGCAGGAGCGGTAGAGATACTCTCAATGATCGGCTATGAAAAGCCAACTGACATTTACTCCTGAGGTGCTGACTTGTTGCACGCTCAACAACTACTGTGATTATTATTATTTGACCATGCTGGTAATTTATGAACATTTGAACATCTTAGCCATGTTCTGTTATAATCTCCACCCGGCACAGCCAGAAGAGGACTGGCCACCCCTCATGGCCTGGTTCCTCTCTAGGTTTGTTCCTAGGTTTTGGCCTTTCTAGGGAGTTTTTCCTAGCCACCAAGCTTCTACACCTGCATTGCTGGCTGTTTGGGGTTTTAGGCTGGGTTTCTGTACAGCACTTTGATATATCAGCTGATATAAATTGATTTGATTTGATTTGAACTGTTGGCCTTCTTGCTCGCACAAGCTTTTTCAGTTCTGCCCACAAAAGTTCTATAGGATTTGAGTAAGTTCTATTTTCGGTTCTTCAGACCAGAGGACATTTCTCCAAAAAGTACGATGTTTGTCGCCATTTTTTTTTGCGGTTTTGGAGCAGTGGCTTCTTCCTTGCTGATCGGTCTTTCGGGTTATGTCGATATAGGACTCGTTTTACTGTGGATATAAATACTTTTGTACCGGTTTCCTCCAGCATCTTCACAAGGTCATTTGCTATTGTTCTGGGATTGATTTCTACTTCTCTCACAAAAGTATGTTCATCTCTAGGAGACAGAACGCGTCTCCTTCCTGAGTGGTATGAGGACTGTGTGGTCCCATAGTGTTTATACAGGTGTTTGGAAATTGCTCCCAAGGATGAGCCAGACTTGTGGAGGTCTACATTGAGTTTGAATGTAGGCCTTGAAATACATCCACTGGTACACCTCCAATTGACTCAATTGATGTCAATTAGCCTAACAGAAGCTTCTAAAGCCACAACATCATTTTCTGGAATTTTCCAAGCTTTTTAAAGGCACAGTCAACTTAGTGTATGTAAACTTCTGACCCACTGGAATCGTGATACAGTGAATTATAAGTGAAATAATCTGTCTGTAAACAATTTTTGGAAAGATTACTTGTGTCATGCACAAAGTATATGTCCTAACCGACTTGCCAAAACTATAGTTTGTTAACAAGAAATTTGTGGAGTGGTTGAAAAACAAGTTTTAATAACTCCAACCTAAGTGTATGTAAACTTCCGACTTCAACTGTATATGTGCAGGTGAGGATGTGCAAGTAGAAATACTTGTGTGCAAAAGAGCAGAAAACCAAAAACAAATACGGGATGAGGTAGGTACTGGTTGGATGGGCTATTTACAGTTGGACTGTGTACAGCTGCAGCGATTGGTAAGCTGCTCTGACAGCTGACGCCTAAAGTTAGTGAGGGAGATATAAGTCTCCAACTTCAGTGATTTTTGCAATTTATTCCAGTCATTGGCAGCAGAGAATTGGAAGGAAAGGTGGCCAAAGGAAGTGTTGACTTTTGGGATGACCAGTGAAATATACCTGCAGGAGCGCATGCTACGGGTGGGTGTTGCTGTAGTGACCAGTGAGCTGAGATAAGGCAAAGCTATACGTAGCAAAGACTTATAGATGACCTGGAGCCAGCGGGTTTGGCTATGAATATGTAGCGAGGGCCATACAACGAGAGCATACATGTCGCGGTGGTGGGTAGTATATCGGGCTTTGATGACAAAATTCATGGCACTATAATAGACTGCATCCATGTTGCTGAGTAGAGTGTTGGAGGCTATTTTGTAAATGACATCGCCGAAGTCAAGGATCGGTAGGATAGTCAGTTTTACGAGGGTCTGTTTGGCAGCATGAGTGAAGGAGGCTTTGTTGCGAAATAGGAAGCCAATTCTAGATTTAAATTTGGATTGGAGATGCTTAATGTGAGTCTGGAAGGAGAGTTTACAGTCTAGCCAGACACCTAGGTATTTATAGTTGTCCACTTATTCTAAGTCAGAAACGTCCAGAGTAATGATGCTAGTCGGGCGGGCGGGTGAGGGCAGCGATCGGTTGATGAGCATGCAGTTCGTTTTACTAGCATTTAAGAGCAGTTGGAGGCCACGGAAGGAGTGTTGTATGGCATTGAAGCTTGTTTGGAGGTTTGTTAACACAGTGTCCAAAGAAGGGCCAGATGTGTACAGAATGGTGTTGTCTGCGCAGAGGTGGATCAGAGAATCACCCGCAGCAAGAGGGACATCATTGATATATACAGAGAAAAGAGTCGTCCCGAGAATTGAACCCTATGGCACCCCCATAGAGACTGCCAGAGGTCCGGACAACAGGCCCTCCGATTTGACACACTGAACTCTATCTGAGAAGTATTTAGTGAACCTGGTGAGGCAGTCGTTAGAGAAACCAAGGCTGTTGAGTCTGCCGATAAGAATGTGGTGATTGACAGTCGAAAGCCTTGGCCAGGTCGATGAAGACGGCTGTACAGTACTGTCTTTTATCGATGGCGGTTATGATATCGTTTAGGACCTTGAGCGTAGCTGAGGTCCACCCGTGACCAGCTTGGAAACCAGATTGCATAGCGGAGAAGGTATGGTGGGATTTGAAATGGTCGGTGATCTGTTTGTTCACTTGGCGTTCGAAGACTTTAGAAAGGCAGGGCAGGATGGATATAGGTCTGTAACAGTTTGGGTCTAGAGTGTCTCCCCCTTTGAAGAGGGGGATGACCGCGGCTGCTTTCCAATCTTTAGGAATCGCAGATGATACGAAAGAGAGGTTGAACAGACTAATAATAGGGGTTGCAACAATGGCGGCGGATCATTTTAGGAAGAGAGGGTCCAGATTGTCTACCCCAGCTGATTTGTAGGGATCCAGATTCTGCAGCTCTTTCAGAACATCAGTTGTCTGGATTTGGGTGAAGGAGAAGTGGGGGGCTTGGGCCAGGTGCTGTGGGGGGTGCAAAGCAGTTGGCCAGGGTTAGGGTATCCAGGTGGAACGCATGGCCAGACATAGAGAAATGCTTATTGAAATTCTGGATTATGGTGGATTTATCAGTGGTGACAGTGTTTCCTAGTCTCAGTGCAGTGGGCAGCTGGGAGGAGGTGCTCTTATCCTCCTTGGAACTTTGGACTTTGTCACGGAATAGACTGGTTCTGCACTCATAAACAAAGAAATAAAGGCTTCAAGAAAATTAAACTACTGACGTAACATGGGCCCAAGGGCCTATAGAAAACCAGTCAGTGTGATTGGTAGTTCTGGCTATCTTGCCTCACAGCTTTTAGAGACTGAAGAAGGCCCATTAACCCTGACCAAGGCAGCTTAACTTGAGTGTTGCTTCTGTCATTAAACCAAATCCTTGCTTTCATGGACTGATAGGGTCTATAGTATGCCGTGCATGGCTATCATTTGAATAGTGGCTGTTCTGTGGTCACTAAGTGTTCTAACTTCAATGCTGACTTTGATCTGCATGCTGTTCTAGTTCCCCTCTGTCATCTCTAATAGGAACGGCCCTAAATAGAGGCCCTCTGCAGAATTTACACACACATTCTCTTTTTCTCCTCTTTCCTTCACTCATCACACATTTTGCATTTATATTGCCTATGATTATACGTTCCCAAGCATTCCGTTTATAGGGACTTGTATAATTTCAGATACACGCAATCACACTGATGCATCTGTTATAACATCAGCGTGCCCCCCTGTGAACCCAATACCCTTTAGATGGCTTTTATTTCAGACCAGGTTTCTTGAGCTGGCTTTGGTGCATTAGGGGCTGATTTCCTGATTTGCTCAATTCATTGTGCTATTGTTGAATATTTCTAAAATAGAGAAGGGTTTTCATACAAAGAACTGTTAATATTCCCACTTCCCACCTCTTTAACACTGCTGCTACTCTCTGTTTATTATCTATGCATAGTCACTTTAACTCTACATACATGTACATATTACCTCAAATATTTTTACTTATCTATCTTTTACGTGACACTTATTTTTCTTAAAACTATATTGTTGGTTAAGAGCTTGTAAATAAGTAATCCACTGTATGATCGGCACCTGCTGTATTCGGCGCATGTGACAAGTACAAATTGATTTGATTTGATGTTTACAGGTTGTCCCTGAGAGACAGAATGTATTTGACGATAGGCCTGTTCTCTATGACAGGGAGAGAAGGTTTTCTTAGTCAAGCGGAAATCACAACAGGTGTCCTGCTACGTAAAACAAGTGTCCTTTGTCCTTTCTAGTGTGCTCTCTCACCCACCTACCCTAGTTGTCCATACTCACTCCCCTG
The DNA here is from genome assembly GCF_002021735.2 of Oncorhynchus kisutch. Lineage (NCBI taxonomy): Eukaryota > Metazoa > Chordata > Actinopteri > Salmoniformes > Salmonidae > Oncorhynchus > Oncorhynchus kisutch. The sequence continues at coordinate 11,865,176 of NC_034175.2, read as the reverse complement.
TCTCTCTCTCTCTCTCTCTCTCTCTCTCTCTCTCTGCCCCCCTCTCCCCCTACTCTCTCTGTCTGTCTCTCTCCCTCCACTAATCATCAGGGGTGGGTACATGAGAAAACTAACTGGAAAAGTCTTAACCATTTAGAAAAAAACTCCTGTGCTTCTTTGACTGTTGGGTTCTGGCTTTCCTTATCAGTGTGTGTCAGGGTGGAGGCAGAGAGAGACAGAGGAGAGAGAGGAGGAGAGAGGAGAGAGTGAGAGGAGAAAGAGAGAGGCGAGAGAGAAGGGAGAGAGGGTAGAGAGAGAGGAGGGAGGAGGGACAGAGGAACGAAGCTAATCCAAAAGAGCTCTTCTTCGCTAATCTCAAATGAGATGGAAATCCGTCCCGATTCAGAAGACCAAAACATACTGCCTTCTGCTGTTCGAGCTGGCTTAAGGCGGAAAAACAATCATTTTACAAATATGATAAATAAAAAATTAATAAACAAATGGAAGATGTACAGAGTAAGAAAATAATTTTGAACTCAGTATCCACTGTTTTGGATTTTCAATGCAGAAGTTTGCATGTGTTGACTACATAGAATATACATATTTGATAGGATCTCTGTGGTGTTGAGTTTTTTCATGACATTCATGACCCTCTTTCTTTCTTAATTTACAGATAATTCCCTTGGTAGAGTGAGCTTAATTATGTGCAAATGAATAGTTGTCCTTCCATGTAGCACAGCTGTTGTCATGCCTCCTTCTGAGGTTTGGAGGATAAAGAAGTATTAGGCAGAGAAACAACGTCTACCTGTTCACCCTCTGCTTATGAATCTGTACGTTTCTCTCTCTCTGCATCTCCCTTTCTATCCCTCAATCTCTCTTCCTCTTCCCTCTCCCTAATCATTTCTTTCTCTCCTTATCCCCCTTCCTCCATATCCCTCCCTCACTCATCTCTTTCTTCTGCCGTTTCACTAAAACTCCTAGAGCTTTAAGACTGATTACTGTTCAAAGTTCCGCTCCGTCATTTCTCAAAAACAATATTCTACATCATACAGTCAGTTTACTATGGTATGGCATCCTGTTAGGTATGGCATCCTGTTAGAGAGAGGGAGAGTGAAAGGGAATGAGGGAGAAAGAGAGAGATAAAGGAAGGACGAGAGAAAGGGAGTGTGTGTGAGAGAGAGAGAGAAAGAAAGAAAGAAGCATCAGAGTTTGGCAGGAGAGATAAAACGAGCTAGTCATTTAGTGAGGCATGGAAGACAGATCAGTCTGAATCCTAATTGGAGCGTTTTACAGTTTAATCATCCCCAGATGTGACAGAGCCTTACCTGGTCTGGTCCCTACACAGGGCTTAATCAGCAGAGTGTGTGTGTGTGTGTGTGTGTGTGTTGGGGCAGTGACACCTCCATTCATCTTTGAGGAACTGGCAAAGAACGCCACTGTCTCACTAATGGCATTATTTGTTATTCAGACGTCAGACAGATGCATTCTAATTCACCCTCACCCTTCTTCTCGGCACACACAGACACACAGGCACACACAAACACACAAACAAATAAAAATAAATAAAAATGACATTCATGAGCCAGAACTAAGCAGGGCTTCTTTCTTGTGTTGTTGGGCTGTGTTTTTCTTTCTTCACGCCTGTGCGCTTTTGTTATTTCTATTTCTTTTCAAGACACTCACTTCCTGTTTGATCCTGGAGAAGAAAGGCCAGTGGTGCTGAAGGAGTCAGAGCCGGCCTCCCAGACTCACACAGCCAATAAGATTAGTCCCCCGCTTGTTGAGGAATCTGGAACTTTCCTTGTCAAAGAAAAACCCTTTGGCCAAACTAACTGCTGACTGCACTGCAGTAAAAAGGAGTGGCTGGCTGCATCGTGGCTGGTGGCTCCAGGACCACAGTCAGCTCCATGGAGGGATGTGGCAGAACAAGAGTAAATACTAGCTGGGATTATCCTGTTCAAACTGGGGTCTGGGTTCTCAGTTTGACAGTTTTTCTATCTGCGGCTCTCTCTCTCTCTCACACACATAATTATCACACATTTTCCCCTGTCTTTCTCCCTTGTTCCCCTCTCTTTCCGTCTTTCCCTTTTTCCCTTTTTCCTTTCATCCATACCATTGGTTCCTAATGGTTATCCTCTTACATGATTTCCTCTTACAAATGTCACTTAATTAATCAGAGAGACTGGGAGAGAGCATAATGATAAAAGGGGCTGAGGGGCAGGGAGGGGTTAGCCTCTGAACCTGTTAAGAAGACCGACCTTTAAAGCTTTAAATCATGAGGAGAAGGTCAGGGAATCTTAGGGACATATCCAAATGTTCAGTGAGCCTTCTAGGGCTTCCCCCAAGCACTGACTGTGCTCAGTCTGAACACTAGAGGGAGCCAATGCTCTTCTCTCTCACTCTCCGACACCGCCAGCTTTGTAATTGGGGTGACTGCAAAATATACAATAGCATCTATATATGTACAGTAAAATAAATCCTGTTGTTTTTACAGTAACTTACTGGCAGCCAGTAATCTGTAAGTTACCATTAAAAAAATTACAGTATTTTACTGTAAATTCCAAAGAAGGTTATTTAAAATGAAAGTATACTTGTTTTAATAAAGTGCACTACCAGAGCGAACCTCCACTATCACTACTACTACTACTACTACTACTACTACTACTACTACTACTACTACTACTACTACTACTACTACTACTACCTCCACCAATGATGATCACAACCTATATGACTACAATAAGTGCTACAAAGACAACAACAGTGATTTAGTACATGTGGTTACCAACTCTTCTACTCTGCTAGCCTCCAGGGACTGCAGTTGTATCTTGGAACGGAGGGACCTAGTGGCAGATGGATCTACAGCAGTTCAGTTATATCTCTCTGCCTGCCTGCCTGTCTGCCTGTCTGCCTGTCTGCTGGCGGTTGGCTAGCTTGACTCCTCCATTTCACTGGATCTCCCTCCCTGCACAGAGCAGATTGAGCGCCTCTAGGGCTTTCAAACCTTATCATCAGGGAAATGCATTAAAGAGAACATTAATATAAAATAACACGCCAGAATGTTCCTTCCAGAAGGCTCAAAACGAATTCAATAGCAACATCACACGTTTGAGGTGTGAGTTAGACTGAAGAAGGTTTCTGGTCACAATGCTACTACACAAAATATAGACATGCAAAGTCAAACAGACCCATTCACACAAATAGAAACACTCAAAGTACAAAAAAATACATTACTCTACACAAGGCTATTCAAATAAATACAAGAACCCACACACAAAAAGATACTTGTACCTACACACAATGTGACACGTGACTGGAATCTGAACAAGAATCGTGCTCCTTAGAAATCTTAAGCTGCTTCCACCCTACATTCATTCACACGCAGTGGTTGAGAATGCAGTGATGTCACCGCCTGCTCTTTTCAACGACAGGGGATAAGGGGAGAGAAAGGGTCCATTGAGTGAGATGGCCCTTACCTCCATTCACACTCTCTGTCTCTGTGAATGATTCCAGAAACAGCTCCTGGACTCCCACTGCTAACCCTGCCTTGCCTTTCACCCCTGTTTCATACTCTGCTTAAACCCCGGCTTCGTACTTTAGTCATTGATTGATGCATCTGAGGGCAGCTACAGCTGAAACGCTGAAAATGTTACAGTAGTGAGAAAATATAAACATGAAGGAAGGATGCCCTCCAGCTATCATATATGCCATTCCATCAATGTGTGTCAAACCAAGGCATTTAGACTCCTGTAGGTGCTAAGTGCTGACCTGCTGACAGTCATAGTCAACCTGTGTCACAACTCTCCCTACCTCACACTCGCACATTAAAGTGCACATAGGCATGCGCACTCACTCACTCACTCACTCTCTCACTCTCTCACTCTTTCAGTAGGAGTTAACCCGGCAGTATGAGTTACCCAGCAGTAGGAGTTACCCAGCAGTAGGAGTTAAGCAGCAGTATGAGTTACCCAGCAGTATGAGTTAACCAGCAGTAGGAGTTAACCAGCAGTAGGAGTTAACCAGCAGTATGAGTTACCCAGCAGTATGAGTTAACCAGCAGTATGAGTTACCCAGCAGTATGAGTTACCCAGCAGTATGACTTACCCAGCAGTAGGAGTTAACCAGCAGTATGAGTTAACCAGCAGTAGGAGTTAACCAGCAGTAGGAGTTAACCAGCAGTAGGAGTTAACGAGCAGTAGGAGTTAACGAGCAGTAGGAGTTAACCAGCAGTAGGAGTTAACGAGCTGTAGGAGTTAACCAGCAGTAGGAGTTACCCAGCAGTAGGAGTTACCCAGCAGTAGGAGTTAACCAGCAGTATGAGTTAACCAGCAGTAGGAGTTAACCAGCAGTAGGAGTTAACCAGCAGTATGAGTTACCCAGCAGTATGAGTTAACCAGCAGTAGGAGTTAACGAGCAGTAGGACTTAACGAGCAGTAGGAGTTAACCAGCAGTAGGAGTTAACGAGCAGTAGGAGTTAACCAGCAGTAGGAATTACCCAGCAGTAGGAGTTAACCAGCAGTAGGAGTTAACCAGCAGTATGAGTTAACGAGCAGTAGGAGTTAACCAGCAGTAGGAGTTAACCAGCAGTAGGAGTTAACCAGCAGTATGAGTTACCCAGCAGTAGGAGTTAACCAGCAGTAGGAGTTAACCAGCAGTAGGAATTAACCAGCAGTATGAGTTACCCAGCAGTATGAGTTAACCAGCAGTATGAGTTACCCAGCAGTATGAGTTACCCAGCAGTAGGAGTTAACCAGCAGTATGAGTTACTCAGCAGTATGAGTTAACCAGCAGTAGGAGTTAACGAGCAGTAGGAGTTAACGAGCAGTAGGAGTTACCCTGCAGTAGGAGTTAACCAGCAGTAGGAGTTAACCAGCAGTATGAGTTAACCAGCAGTAGGAGTTAACCAGCAGTAGGAGTTAACCAGCAGTATGAGTTACCCAGCAGTATGAGTTAACCAGCAGTAGGCGTTAACGAGCAGTAGGACTTAACGAGCAGTAGGAGTTAACCAGCAGTAGGAGTTAACGAGCTGTAGGAGTTAACCAGCAGTAGGAGTTACCCAGCAGTAGGAGTTAACAAGCAGTAGGAGTTAACCAGCAGTAGGAGTTAACCAGCAGTAGGAGTTAACCAGCAGTATGAGTTACCCAGCAGTATGAGTTAACCAGCAGTAGGAGTTAACGAGCAGTAGGACTTAACGAGCAGTAGGAGTTAACCAGCAGTAGGAGTTAACAAGCAGTAGGAGTTAACCAGCAGTAGGAATTACCCAGCAGTAGGAGTTAACCAGTAGTATGAGTTACCAAGCAGTAGGAGTTAACCAGCAGTATGAGTTACCAAGCAGTATGAGGTACCCAGCAGTAGGAATTACCCAGCAGTAGGAGTTAACCAGCAGTATGAGGTACCCAGAAGTAGGAGTTAACCAGCAGTAGGAATTACCCAGCAGTATGAGTTACCCAGCAGTAGGAGTTAACCAGCAGTAGGAGTAACCCAGCAGTAGGAGTTAACAAGCAGTAGGAGTTAACCAGCAGTAGGAGTTAACCAGCAGTAGGAGTTAACCAGCAGTATGAGTTACCCAGCAGTATGAGTTAACCAGCAGTAGGAGTTAACGAGCAGTAGGACTTAACGAGCAGTAGGAGTTAACCAGCAGTAGGAGTTAACAAGCAGTAGGAGTTAACCAGCAGTAGGAATTACCCAGCAGTAGGAGTTAACCAGTAGTATGAGTTACCAAGCAGTAGGAGTTAACCAGCAGTATGAGTTACCAAGCAGTATGAGGTACCCAGCAGTAGGAATTACCCAGCAGTAGGAGTTAACCAGCAGTATGAGGTACCCAGAAGTAGGAGTTAACCAGCAGTAGGAATTACCCAGCAGTATGAGTTACCCAGCAGTAGGAGTTAACCAGCAGTAGGAGTTACCCAGCAGTATGAGTTACCCAGCAGTAGGAGTTACCCAGCAGTATGAGTTACCCAGCAGTAGGAGTTACTCAGCAGTAGGAGTTACCCAGCAGTATGAGTTACCCAGCAGTAGGAGTTACCCAGCAGTATGAGTTACCCAGCAGTAGGTGTTACTCAGCAGTAGGAGTTACCCAGCAGTAGGCGTTACCCAGCAGTAGGAGTTACCCAGCACAGTGGACAGAAATGGAGGAACAAAGGTCTACTCCTTTTCGCTCCGTCTCTCTCTCCCCTTAGGCTACCGCCTGCCTCCAGCTTCCCAAAACAGCAGGGTGAGAGAACCTTCAGTTGTAAACTCCCCACACGTTCCACTGGGAATCCCTCCTGAACCCTGTTTGACAATGATTCAACCGCACCACATACTGTAAACTAAGCATAAGAAATCTTCCCAACGGTAATAAAACAAACACATTTTTATTGTTCATACATCTAAAGGGTTTGTGTAGTACACATGGCCGGTCAGGCTTCCAAATTCCAAAACATTCAGCAGGACATACGATATATGTGGCATCTTCTGATAAATTAGTCATGACATCACTTCCTGGTGGAAGAGAGGGCACATGCAAACAGAGTGGCTTTCCTTGTTAACGCAGGAGCAAAGGAAGCTGAACATTTTATGACAACTAAATTATTCAGACTACAGTTTGGATGACAGAAAACAGGGACATTCTGAAAAAACATACACTGAGTATACCAAACATTTATTTATATTTTTTGGTTTTACCTTTATTTATAAGGGTTTGTTCTCATTGAGATAATATCTCTTTTCCAAGAGAGACCTGGTCCAATAGCAGCAGGGGGAACAACGTCTCAGACAAAACAACTTACATACACTAACACAACATTAAACAAAACTATTGAACACTCATACAGTACAACAATTATATATTACATTAAAACACAAACTTCTAAAAACAGCTGGCCTAAAAACAATTACACTCTTCTATGATATATACATCGATCAATTGTTTACAGTAAACTCCACCAACGAAACTATATCATCACATTTTAAAATGTTCAGGAGAGAATTCCAGGACCACAGTACTAAGTCACTAAAACAATTTTTACCATGACCTGTTCTAATTTTTGGTACTGTTAGAAGCAAATCAGAATGGGACCGTAATTAATATTTATTTCCTGACCTGACTAAAAAAAGAACAGAGATAAAATGGCATTTTACCCAATATGGCCTTATAAATCAGTGTATACCAGTGTTTAAGCCTATGCAAGGTCAATGACGACCAGCTAACAGCGCTGTAGAGATCACAATGATGTGTTAGACATTTCTGATTTGTAATGAACCTGAGGGCTGCATGATACACTGAATCAAGTGCTCTCAAGGTAGTGGCTGAGGCCTGCATATATATAACATCACTAAAATCTAAAACCGACAGTCATGTACATCGTACCAGCTCCTTCCTGGCCTCAAAAGCAAAACAAGCCGTATGCCGGTAATAAAATCCTATTTTCAGCTTGAGCTTCCTTATCAAGTTCTCTACATGCACAACGAAAATCAGCTTATCATCAACCCACACACCCAAATATTTGTACACTTTAACTTGCTCTATATAGTATGTCCAGCCAATGTAGCAATAACATGATTTGTAACATGCCTGGCATTTCAAAATACCATGCATTTTGTTTTACCCGAATTTAGAATCAGCTTTAAATCATATCGATTCTGTTGTATAATGTTAAATTCTCTTTGGGCATTTTCAAAAGCTAAAGATAAACTACTACCACTTGAATAAGGAACAGTATCATCTGCATAAAAATGAACATCCCCTGTTTCAATAAGATCCCCAATGTTGTTGATATACAAATTGAACAACAGTGGGCCCTTAATAGAACCTTGCGGAACACCTGAGCACACCTCTATGGACTCAGATTTACAACCATCTGCCATTACACTTTGTGTACGATTTGATAGGTAATTTATAAACCAATCTAGAGCATGACCAGTAATTCCACAACATTTGAACCTTTGCACTAACACAGCATGGCCCATGGTGTCAAAAGCCTTCGACAAATCAATAAAAACAGACACACAATGTAACTTCTTATCAAGAGGATGTCATTTAAAACCTGCAATGTTGCTGAAACAGTGCTGTGGCCAGACCTAAAACCTGATTGCATTCCATTTAAGATGTTGTTTTCTTGGAAGTAGGTCTTTAGCTGCCTACTAACTAAGGACTCCAGTACCTTTGACAGTACAGACACTTTTGATATGGGTCGATAGTTGTCAAGTAGCGAAATAACTCCACCTTTCAGGAGAGGCAGTACAAAAGCAACTTTCCATAACTTGGGGATTTCCTTAACATCAAGCGTAAGGTTAAAAATACATGTTAAGGGGGAGCAATGATGTCTGCGGCTAGGTGTAGGAGTTCATCAGGGCCAGGGGATTTTTTAAAATCAATTTCTTTCAGGGTTTTACACACTTCTGAAACAGAGAAGAATGAAAAGGAGAACCTGGTGGAAGAGTGCACAGGGGTGTCAGGTAAATGTATAGGGGGCTCAATTATACCTTTGACCTTTAAAATAAACTGCCTGCATCTAAAAAATGCTGGTTCAAGGCTTCCAGAATGGAGGTTCTCTCAGTTACAATCTGTGTGTCGACCAAGAATTGTTTAGGAAGCTGTGGATTATTTACATTTTGTGAAGTAGATTTCAGGTAGTGGTCTGCTTTCAATTTACGGATCATAGCCACACCCATATTTCAAAGACGTTTAAAAACCATCCAATCATCTGCCAAACCAGTCCCTCTTGCTTTAGCCCACATAGCATTTTGTTCCCTTATGATTTTTGTAAGTTCCTTAGTTAACCAAGGGTTCTCTCTGCCTTTAATCCTGAATTCATTAAAAGGGGCATGCCTATTGCCTCCTGGAATGCGCTGTGGAAGTAAGAAAAGGCTAGTTCAACATCAGGGATTAATTCCATTCTATTCCATTCAATGCTAGATATATCATGTAAAAAACCTTGAATATCAAACCGCTTCCAGTTTCTTTTCGTAATAACACGTGGCGATTTCTTAGGAATTTTACCATCTCTCACACAGGCAATAGCACAGTGATCACTTATGTCATTTGCAAAAATACCAGAAGCATTAAAACAATGAGGAGTATTGGTTAAGATCAAATCAATCAAAGACGATTTCAGAGGAAATGTTATATTCAACCTAGTTACACTGTCGACAATCTGAGTGAGATTGTAGGTATTGCACAGAATTTTAAGTTGATCAGAGCCAGTCCTGATTCAGATCACCCACCGGGACAAACTCAGAATTGACATTCTGTGATAACAATTTGAAAATACAATCCAGAGAGCCCACAGTAGCAGATGGAGGTCTAGAACAGCAAGAAAAACATTGTAACCATTTATGCCAATATTTTTGTCTGTAATAGATTTTTTAAGCCAGGTTTCAGAAGGCATAAATACATCAGGAACACCTTCCTAATACTGAGTTGCCCATTGCAGTTCTTGACACAAACCGGTGCACCTGGCACCTACTACCATACCCTTTTCAAAGGCACTTAGATCTTTTGTCTTGCCCATTCACCCTCTGAATGGCACATACCACACAATGCATGTCTCAATTCTTCTCAAGGCTTAAAATGCTTTGTTAACCTATCTCCTCCCCTTCATCTAAATTAATTAACAGGTGACATCAATAAGGGATCATAACTCTCACCTGAATTCACCTGGTCAGTCTATGACATGGAAGAGCAGGTGTTTTTAATGTTTTGTATGCTCGGTGTATAATCTATTGAAAAGAGAAGATACAGTATGTTGAGTGGGTAGTGAGTAGACATTCACAAATGATCAAAATTAGCAAAGAGTTAATTGGGGAGTTTGGACACACAGACACACCAAACAAACATATGCTTTAGCCTGCGTACACTTGAAGTATAAACACACAAGCAACACAATCCAGCAGCAGACAAAGTCGTTTTCTGTGACACTCTTTTTGTGGAGTAATTGAGTTTTGTCATTAGGGTGGAGAGGTGGGGGAGCGGTGGATGGGATGTGGGGGAGAGGTGGGGGAGCGGTGGATGGGAGGAGGAGAGGCGTGATATGTAATCGGATGAGGGAGAGGGTCATTTCTTACCAGCATGCTGTATGGACAAGCAGCTCCACTCAGTCGGCCACCATTTTGATGAAATTAAGGACTCTCTTCACCCATCTTCCCCTCTTCCCTCCTCATCCCCCTTTCCTTCCCTTCCCTCCTAAACAGATTAGGCCACTTCAGGGACATTATTTGGATTGTTTATCACTCGCTGCAGCAATTGAAATGAAGTGGATTCTATTACAGTCTCTTTCTCTCTGCAAGATCTGGATTTCTCTCTCTCTTCTCTCTCTCTATTAAACTCTACACTCTTAGAAAAAAGGTGCTATCTAGAACCTTTAAGGGTTCTTCAGCTGTCCTCACAAGAGAAAACTTTTAATGACCCTTTTTGGTTCAAGGTAGAACAGTTTTGGTTTCCATGTATACCCCTTTCTACAGAGGGTTCTACATGGAACCCAAAAGGGTTAAAAAGATGAGAGAGGCCTGTAATTTTCATCATAGGTACACTTCAACTATGACAGACAAAATGAGAATTTTTTTCTCCAGAAAATCACATTGTAGGATTTTTTATGAATGTATTTGCAAATGATGGTGGAAAATAACTATTTGGTCAATAACAAAAGTTTATCTCAATACTTTGTTATGTACCCTTTGATGGCAATGACAGATGTCAAACGTTTTCTGTAAGTCTTCACAAGGTTTTCACACACTGTTGCTGGTATTTTGGCCCATTCCTCCATGCAGATCTCCTCTAGAGCAGTGATGTTTGGGGGCTGTTGCTGGGCAACACGGACTTTCAACTCCCTCCAAAGATTTTCTATGGGGTTGAGATCTGGAGACTGGCTAGGCCACTCCACAACCTTGAAATGCTTCTTACGAAGCCACTCCTTCGTTGCCCGTGCGGTGTGTTTGGGATCATTGTCATGCTGAAAGACCCAGCCACGTTTCATCTTCAATGCCCTTGCTGATGGAAGGAGGTTTTCACTCAAAATCTCACGATACATGGCCCCATTCATTCTTTCTCCTACACGGATCAGTCGTCCTGGTCCCTTTGCAGAAAAACAGCCCCAAAGCATGATGTTTCCACCCCGATGCTTCACAGTAGGTATGGTGTTCTTTGGATGCAACTCAGCATTCTTTGTCCTCCAAACATGACGAGTTGAGTTTTTACCAAAAAGTTATATTTTGGTTTCATCTGACCATATGACATTCTCCCAATCTTCTTCTAGATCATCCAAATGCTCTTTAGCAAACTTCAGATGGGCCTGGACATGTACTGGCTTAAGCAGGGGACACGTCTGGCGCTGCAGGATTTGAGTCCCTGGCGGCGTAGTGTGTTACTGATGGTAGGCTTTGTTACTTTGGTCCCAGATCTCTGCAGGTCATTCACTAGGTCCCCCCGTGTGGTTCTGGGATTTTTGCTCACCGTTCTTGTGATCATTTTGACCCCACGGGGTGAGATCTTGCGTGGAGCCCCAGATCGAGGGAGATTATCAGTGGTCTTGTATGTCTTCCATTTCCAAATAATTTCTCCCACAGTTGATTTCTTCAAACCAAGCTGCTTACCTATTGCAGATTCAGTCTTCCCAGCCTGGTGCAGGTCTGCAATTTTATTTCTGGTGTCTTTTGACAGCTCTTTGGTCTTTGCCATAGTGGAGTTTGGAGTGTGACTGTTTGAGGTTGTGGACAGGTGTCTTTTATACAGGTAACGAGTGGAGGACAGAGGAGCCTCTTAAAGAAGAAGTTACAGGTCTGTGAGAGCCAGAAATCTTGCTTGTTTGTAGGTGACCAAATACTTATTTTCCACCATAATTTGCAAATAAATTCATAAGAAATCCTACAATGTGATTTTCTGGATTTTTCCCCTCATTTTGTCTGTCATAGTTGAAGTGTACCTATTATGAAAAATACAGGCCTCTCTCATCTTTTTAACTGGGAGAACTTGCACAATTGGTGACTGACTGAATACTTTTTTGCCCCAATGTATGTGTCTCTGCATATGCGAGTGCACATGTGAATATGTGTCAGTGTGTTAGTACCCCGAGTACTAGACAAATACAGCTTGTTCTGTATGAGAAACGCATGAACAAAAGCCATTTATGTGTAGCCGATAGAATTGATGCAATACCCAGTACCACAGTCATTCATTTAGATTAGACACATCACTATCATTGTTAATTACTCCCAGAGATTGGGAGAAACTCCGATTACCAAATGAGCTTAGCGTATTTAGTCAGGACTAATCCTCGGCAATGCCTTGTTTCAGTATTTGATGAGGAAGACAGACAGACAGGAATCAAATTTGTATTTGTCACATGGGCCGAATACAACAGTGAAATGCTTATTTACGAGCCCCTAACCAACAGTGCAGTTTCAAAAAGTACGGATAAGAATAAGATGAAAGTAACAAGTAATTAAAGAGCAGCAGTAAAAAATAACAATATATATACAGGGGGGTGCAGGTACAGAGTCAATGTGAGGAGGCACCGGTTATTTGAGGTAGTATGTACATGTAGGTAGAGTTAATTAAAGTGACTATGCATAGACAACAGAGAGTTGCAGTGGTGTGGGAGGGGGGGGGGGGGAGGGGGTGCAATACGAATAGTCTGGGTAGCCATTTGACTAGATCTTCAGGAGTCTTATGTCTTGGGGGTGGAAGCTGTTTCGAAGCCTCTTGGACCTAGACTTGGTGCTCCGGTACCGCTTTCTGTGTGGTAGCAGAGAGAACAGTCTATGACTAGGATGGATGGAGTCGATTTTTAGGGCCTTCCTCTGACAATGCCTGGTATAGAGGTCCTGGATGGCAGGAAGCTTGGCCCCAGTGATGTACTGGGCCATTCGCACTACCCACTGTAGGACCTTGTGGTCGGAGGCCGAGCAGTTGCCATACCAGGCAGTGATGCAACCCATCAGGATGCTCTCGATGGTGCAGCTGTATAACCTTTAGAGGATCTGAGGACCCATGCCAAATTTTTTCATTCTCCTGATGGGGAATAGGTTTTGTCGTGCCCTCTTCATGGTGTGCTTGGACCTTGTTAGAGGTCTCTGACCTCCTCCCTATAGGCTGTCTCGTTGTTGTCAGTGATCAGGCCTACCACTGTTGTGTCATCTGAAAATGTAATGATGGTGTTGGAGTTGTGCCTGGCCGTGCAGTCATGAGTGAACAGCGTGTACAGGAGGGGACTGAGCATGCACCTCTGAGGTGGATGTGGATGTGTTGTTACCTACCCTCACCACCTGGGGCAGCCCGTCAGGAAGTCCAGGATCCAGTTGCAGAGGGAGGTGTTTAGTCCCAGGGTCCTTAGCTTATTGATGAGTTTTGAGGGCACTTTGGTGTTGAACTCTGAGCTGTAGTCAATGAATAGCATTCTCACATAGGTGTTCCTTTTGTCCAGGTGGGAAAGGGCAGTGTGGAGTGTAATAGAGACTGCATCATCTGTGGATCTGTTAGGGTGGTATGCAAATTGGAGTGGGTCTAGGGTTTCTGGGATGATAGTGTTGATGTGAGCCATGACCAGCCTTTCAAAGCACTTCATGGCTACAGACGTGAGTGCTACAGGTCGGTAGTCATTTAGGCAGGTTACCTTGGTGTTCTTGGGCACAGGCAATATGGTGGTCTGCTTTAAACATGTTTGTTTTACGGACTTGGACAGGGAGAGGTTGAAAATGTCAGTGAAGACACTTGCTAGTTGGTCAGCGCATGCTCACAGTACACGTACTGGTAATCCGTCTGTCCCTGCACCGCTATGAATGTTGACCTGTCTAAAGGTCTGTGTATACTGTACTCTATACCATCTACTGCATCTTGCTTATGCCGTTCGGCCATCGCTCATTCATATATATTTATGTAATATTGTTATTCATTCCTTTACATTTGTGTGTATAAGGTAGTTGTTGTGAAATCGTTAGGTTAGATTACTTGTTAGATATTACTGCATGGTCGGAACTAGAAGCACAAGCATTTCGCCACACTCGCATTAACATCTGCTAACCATGTGTATGTGACAAATAAAATTTGATTTGATTTGACATCGGCTGCAGAGAGCGTGATCGCACTTCTGGTACAGCTGGTGCTCTCTTCCATGTTTCAGTGTTATTTGCCTCGAAGCTAGCTTTGAAGCAGTTTAGCTCATCTGGTAGGCTCGTGTCACTGGGCAGCTCTCAGCTGTGCTTCCCTTTGTAGTCTGTAATGGTTTGCAGGCCCTGCCACATCCGACGAGCGTCAGAGCCAGTGTAGTACGACTTGATCTTTGTCCTGTATTGATGCTTTGCCTGTTTAATGGTTTGTCAGAGGGCATAGCGGTATTTCTTATAAGCTCCTAGAAAGCGGCAGCTCCAGCCTTTAGCTCAGTGCGGATGCTGCCTGTTATCCATGGCTTCTGGTTGGGGTATGTACGTGCAGTCACCGTGGGGACGACATCATCGATGCACTTATTGATGAAGCCAATGACAGATGTGGTGTACTCCTCAATGCCATTGGAGGAATTCCGGAACATATTTTATGTTTTAGCAACACAGTCCTGTAGCTTAGCATCTGCTTCATCTGACCACTTTTTCTATTGATCTAGTCACTGGTGCTTCCTGCTTTAATTTAGCTTGTAAGCAGGAATCAGAAGGATGGAATTATGGTCAGATTGCCAAATGGAGGGGGAGGGAGAGCTTTGTTTGCATCTCTGTGTGTGGAGTATAGGTGGTGCAGAGTTATTTTCCCTCTGGTTGCACATTTAGCATGCTGATAAAAAGTTGTTAAAACTGATTTAACTTTCCCTGCATTAAAGGCCCTGGCTACTAGGAGCACCGCCTCTGGGTGAGCGTTTTCTTGTTTGCTTATGGCGGAATACAGCTCATACAAAGCTGTCATAGTGCCAGCCTTAGACTGTGGGGGTATGTAAACAGCTACAATGAATATAGATGAAAACTCTCTTGGTAGGTAGTGTGGTCTGCAGCTTATCATGAGAAACTCTACCACAGGTGAGCAATAGCTCGAGACTTCCTTAGATATTGTGCACCAGCTGTTGTTTACAAAAACAAAACAATACATAGAACGCTGCTCCTTGTCTTACCAGACACCGCTGTTCTATCCTTCCGGTACGTTGTATAACCAGTATGTTGATATTGTTGTCGTTCAGCCACGACTCCGTGAAGCATAAGATGTTACAATTTTTTATGTCCTATTGGTAGTTTAATCTTCTTAATAACTCATAAATTTTTTGTCCAAAGATTGCATGTTTGCTAGCAGAATTGAGGGGAGTGGGGGGTTTATTCGATCGCCTCTGACTTCTCAGAAGGCAACCCGCCCTCCGGCCTCCCTTTCTCCACCTCCTCTTCATGCAGATCACTGGGGTCGGGGCCTGTTCCCGAGGGAGAAGAAGAAAAAGGATTCTGCTAGTCTGTGGGGAGTAATCGCAGTCCTGATGTCTAGAAGTTATTTTCGGTCACAAGAGACGGTAGCGGCAACATTATGTACATAAATAGATACAAAATAAGTTACAAAAAATGCAGATAAACAAACAAAAAAACACAATCCGTTGGGGGCACGTAAAACTTCTGCCTTCTGCTCCTGCGCCATCTTACTGTAAGATGGCAGGCAGGCAGGCAGGCAGGCAGGCAGGCAGGCAGGCAGGCAGGCAGGCAGGCAGGCAGGCAGGCAGGCAGGCAGACAGACAGACAGACAGTACACAAATATACATATCACACAAAAACCACACAACCAACCTGGATCAGGCATGGGGTATCAAGGTCTTGGTGTGTTCGCGAATTTCGCATTAGTGTCACACCCTGATCTGTTTCACCTGTCTTTGTGATTGTCTCCTCCCCCCTCCAGGTGTCACCCATCTTCCCCATTATCCCCTGTGTATTTATATCTGTGTTTTCTGTTTTTCTATTGCCAATTCGTTTTGTTTCTTCAAGCTTACCAGCGTTTTCCCCTCTGTTCCTGTCTCGATTGTTCCTGTTTTCTAGTTTTGACCTTTTCTGCGTATCTGGATTACTGCACCTTCGTCGGCCAGCCTGTCATCTGGATTCCACCCCCAGTCCAATGTCCAGTCGGAGCGATCCAACCAGGACCTCGAGACTACTCTGCGCTGCCTGGTCTCCAATAACCCCACGACCTGGAGCCAGCAGCTTGTGTGGGTGGAATATGACCACAACACCCTTCCCTGCTCTGCCACGGGCCTATCGCCCTTTGAGTGTTCCCTGGGGTATCAGAGCCCGCTGATCTGTTTCACCTGTTTTTCTGATTGTCTCCACCCCTCATCTTCCCCATTATCCCCTGTGTATTTATACCTGTGTACTCTGTTTGTCTGTTGCCAGTTTGTTTTGCTTCGTCAAGCCTACCAGCGTTGCCATCCTGTACCTTTGCCCCACCTATCTGGATTACTGACCCCTGCCTGCCCTTGACCTGTCTTTTGCCTGCCCTGTTGGATTAATAAACCGCTGTTAATTCGACATTGTCTGTATCTGGGTCTTACCTGAAATGTGATAATTAGTAACAATGTGATTGTGTGGTATGTGGTTTGCTATAATTAATGTGTGTACAATCAATCATAACCACGCAGCCAAATCTACTACAAATCACACTTAACCCCCGCTGTTATCCATTACATGAAAATGCTCAACATGTTTCATTACTCAACACAATTCCAGTACTGTATATGACGGAGCATCACGCTGGTGAGAGAGAGTGGCTCTCCCTGTGTTGTATGTTTAGTGGTTCTCTCCTCCATCTGTCACGCGGGCCTCAGGGGTGTAGGCCCTGTCACAGTCAAGCCGGCTGATTGGCTGTTTAGGGATGATGGACAGCTCTCTAATGGAATAGGCGGCACCCCATTGCACTCTCCTGAGTGATGTACTGTGTGTGCGTGTGTGTGTATGCATGTGTGTACATGCGTGCATATGTGTGTGGGCAGGGTTCTCCCACCTCGTTCCCGGAGAATAACCGTTCTGTAGGTTTCTGCTCCGACCCTATTCTAGAGCAACTGATTCTAATAATTAGTTGGTTGATAAGCTGAATCAGGTTAGTTGCCACTGTGGCTGTAATGAACCTACAGGAGGGTATCTGTCAAAAACAGAGTTGGAGAGCTTCTTCTTCCCATCACATTGAATCACACACCACCCAGATACAGTGATGAATTTCCTGGTGTCGAGAACATGACGCAGTGACACCAGATATAGACACTCATGACAGGTCATGACATTTGACGACTTATGACTTCAATGTTAAACATGTCATCCTACTCTCATATGAAACATATGGAAATACTCTATAACAAGGGTGGCAAAGTTGCCTTGGTGACATGTCATACTGGGGGTGCTCTGGATGATGGCTTGTAAGGGATGAGTGCTGGCCAAAAGTTCTGCAATGTAGGGAATAGGGTGCCATTTGAGACGTGGCCTTAGTGACGTCATATAGTTTCATATAGCTGATGCTCTAGATGATGGGTTCCAGGGGACCAATATGAGGAACATAGGACACTAATGAATCTGTGTGTAACATCTGCTGAGACTCTCTCCACACGCAGGCTGCTATTACAAGGATGTGATGGAGAGCCCAGCCAGAACCAGACATTAATTGCTGCCGCCGCCAGATGCCAATCCTCCCTCCTGGTAGGGCGTGATGGACAGCTTGGATTGCATTTGTCTGATTATATTTTTTTAAGAAAGTGTTTCTTGATTCTTGTCAGAGCTTATAGATGATTGTTGTTTTGTCTTCTCTCTCGTCTCCACCTATTCTTGTCATTTCACACTCCCTGGCTTTCTCTCTTTTTATTTCTCTCTCCCCCTCTCTCTCAATTTCTCTCAGTTCACTTTTTTCTCCTCCCCCGCTCTCTCTCTCTCGCTCTCTCTCTTTTGCTCTCTCTCTCGTTCCCTCTCTTGTTTGCCCTATCTCCCGCCCTTCTCTCCCTTTCTGCCCACTCTTATGCCCAGGTAGCTAGGTTTACAGATGGCTGTAACATCAGTGGGCGGTGATGACGCAGTAACAGGAGCTACATTTTCCAATTAAATACACTACACATGTTGGAATTGTGATTAATTTTTGACATCATTGATGCTATTGCATCTCATACCATCCATCTTAATTTGACGAGGTTGACAAGAGAGCAAGCTGTAATATGTGAAACAAAGTGTAAAATTCCTGAAAGTCACAGTCAACTTTTTACAGATAGGATCTAAATGGTATTCAAATCAGAGTCTTTTTTCCCCTTGCAAAAACAATGCGTGAGGCAATGTTGTAGGCTCTGTCTATAGACAATATGTAATATACAGTACCAGTCAAAAGTTTGGACACATCTACTCATTCAAGGGTTTTTCTTTATTTTGACTATTTTATACATTGTAGAATAATAAAGAAGACATCAAAACTATGAAATAGGAGATATGGAATCATGTAGTAACCAAAACATTTGTTGAACAGGTCAAAATAGCCATGCTTTGCCTTGATGACAGCTTTGCACAAGCTTGGCATTCTCTCAACCAGCTTCATGAGGAATGCTTTTTCCAACAGTCCAAAATTTTGACTGGTACTGTATGTACAATATTTGGAGAATCAAATCAACATTTATACAGCACATTAAATATATAGAATATCTTATAGTTAAAGATGAAAAGTGTCCCTTTTCTGCATGTAGTGAGATAACACGTTCCACAAACCATGTCTCACAGCTCTCTACAGTTTCCCCACTGAGCTGAGAGAGAGTTCTACTCTGTCATTCTGACAGACCATTACCCCTCACAGTGCCTAATGGGTGATCACAGCTTAAATGAACAGGAGACTGAAAAAAGAGACAGGGGTCGACATGCGCTTTATGTATTAGCTTCAAATACCATTTATATTTAGATAAAGGGCTATTAGAACCGTTAAAAGGTCAGGTGATTCAAGAGTGGGGACAAAAAATGTCCTGGCAATCATTTTGAGTTTTTATTGGCTTGTTAGTGTCACCTATAGCTAGCACTAAGACTCCTACTGGTATCAGCTCCAATTCTTCAAATCTTGTTTTATATCTGATAAGTGCTAATCCTTATTGGAAGCTATACTCTACCAGCTGAACAGAGAAACCCTGTCTTCAGTCAGTCAGAGCCTGCATAGTGCTGCAGTGTGTCATGGCAGGTCCTCCCCAGACAGGTACAGAGAGCAGAGAAGCCTGTTGAATGGCAAATTATCGCCTGGGGGCTCAGCGGGATATCCCTCCTGACATCCAGGGTAATGTCTCATAACAGTGCCAAGCTGCAGAATGCAGCCAATTTATGCATCCAGCCTCATCCATCCTCATCCAGTACTGTGAGCGACAGGTAATCAATACGGACTGAGAAAGGAGTGAGCTCACATTCTGGCCATGACACACTCTCAGTTGTGTAGGTGATGATGAGTGTGTCTAGGTGTGTGTGTGCATGGTTGCGTGTGTGTACAGTGGCTTGCAAAAGTATTCACCCCCCCTGGAATTTTTCCTATTTTGTTGCCTTACAACCTGGGATTAGAATAGATTTTTTGGGGGTTTGTATCATTTGATTTACACAACATGCCTTCCACTTTGAAGATGCCAAATATTTTTTGATTGTAAAGCAAACAAGAAATAAGACAAAAAAACTGAAAACTTGAGTGTGCATAACTATTCACCCCCCCAAAGTGCATACTTTGTAGAGCCACCTTTTGCAGCAATTACAGCTGCAAGTCTCTTGGGGTATGTCTCTATACACTTGGCACATCCAGCCACTGGAATTTTTGCCCATTCTTCAAGGCAAAACTGCTCCAGCTCCTTCAAGTTGGATGGGTTCCGCTGGTGTACAGCAATCTCAAATCAAATCAAAGTTTATTTGTCATGTGCGCCAAATACAACAGGTGTAGACCTTACAGTTAAATGCTTACTTACCACCCACCTAATAGCAATTGGTTGGGCGCCCGTAAAACTGCTGCCATTTCTTCCGGCGTCATTTTGAATACCCCAAAAACATTTCCACTGCATTTCAGGCTGGAGATCACTCTGTCATGCTGATTGAGTTCGAATAACAGACTGGAAGCTTCAAAAGGAGGGTGGTGCTTGGAATCATTGTTCTTCCTCTGTCAACCACGTTTACCTGCAAGGAAACACGTGTGATCATCATTGCTTTCCACTTAAAGGGCTTCACAGGCAACGATACTGCCTCCAGTAAGATTGTACCTTAATCAACTATTTATCGGATCATCAAGAACTTCAAGGAGAGCGGTTCAATTGTTGTGAAGAAGGCTTCAGGGCGCACTAGAAAGTCCAGCAAGCGCCAGGACTGTATCCTAAAGTATATTCATCTGGGGGATCGGGGCACCACCAATACAGAGCTTGCTCAGGAATGGCAGCAGGCAGGTGTGTGTGCATCTGCATGCACAGTGAGGCAAAGAGTTTTGGAGGATGGCCTGGTGTCAAGAAGGGCAGCAAAGAAGCCACTTCTCTCCAGGAAAAACATCAGGGACAGACAGATATTCTGCAAAAGGTACAGGGATTGGACATCTGAGAACTGGGGTAAAGTCATTTTCTCTGATGATTCCCCTTTCCAAATACAACAGGTGTAGACCTTACAGTTAAATGCTTACTTACATTCTCTAACCAATAGTGTGAAAAAAAGGTATATGTGTGTGTGTGTGTAGGTAAGTAAAGAAATAAAACAACAGTAAAAAGAGATTTGAAAATAACAGTAGCAAGGCTATATACAGACACCAGTTAGTCAGGCTTATTGAGGTAGATTGTACATGTAGGTATGGTTAAAGTGACTATGCATATATGATGAACAGAGAGTAGCAGCAGCGTAAAAGAGGGGTTGGGGGGGAGGACACAATGCAAATAGTCCAGGTAACCATATGGTTAGCTGTTCAGGAGTCTTATGGCTTGGGGGTAAAAACTGTTGAGAAGCCTTTTTGTCCTAGCTTTGGCACTCCGGTACCGCTTGCCATTCGGTAATAGAGAGAACAGTCTATGACTGGGGTGGCTGGGGTCTTTGACACTCTTTAGGGCCTTCCTCTGATACCGCCTGGTGTAGAGGTTCTGGATGGCAGACTGCTTTGCCCCAGTGATGTACTGGGCCGTACGCACAACCCTCTGAAGTGCCTTGCGGTCGGAGGCCGAGCAATTGCCGTACCAGGCAGTGATGCAACCGGTCAGGATGCTCTCGATGTTGCAGGTGTAGAACCTTTTGAGGATCTGAGGACCCATGCCAAATCTTTTTAGTCTCCTGAGGCGGAATAGGCTTTGTCGTGTCCTCTTTACGACTGTCTTGGTGAGTTTGGACCATTCTAGTTCGTTGTTGATGTGGACACCGAGGAATTTGAAGCTCACAACCTGCTCCACTATAGCCCGGTAGATGAGAATGGGGGCATGCTCGGTGCTCTGTTTCATGTAGTCCACAATCATCTCCTTAGTCTTGGTTACGTTGAGGGATAGGTTGTTGATCTGGCACCACCCGGCCAGGTCTCTGACCTCCTCCCTATAGGCTGTCTCGTCATTGTCGGTGATCAGGCCTACCACTGTTGTGTCGTCTGCAAACTTAATGATGGTGTTGGAGTCGTGCCTGGCCATGCAGTTGTGGGTGAACAGGGGGCAGATAAGGGGACTGAGCACGCACCCCTGGGGAGCTCCAGTGTGGAGGATCAGCGTGGCAGATGTGTTGCTACCTACCCTCACCACCTGGGGGTGACCCGTCAGGAAGTCCAGGATCCAGTTGTAGAGGGAGGTGTTTAGTCCCAGGATCCTTAGCTTATTGATGACCTTTGAGGGTACTATGGTGTTGAACACTGAGCTGTAGTCAAAGAATAACATTCTCACATAGGTGTTCCTTTTGTCCAGGTTGGAAATGGCAGTGTGGAGTGCAATAGAGATTGCATCATCTGTGGATCTCTTTGGGCGGTATGCAAATTGGAGTGGGTCTAGGGTTTCTGGGATAATGGTGTTGATGTGAGCCATGATCAGCCTTTCAAAGCACTTCATGGCTACGGACGTGAGGGCTACGGGTCTGTAGTAAATCTTGGGCACAGGGACTATGGTGGTCTGCTTGAAACATGTTGGTATTACAGTCTCAATCAGGGACATGTTGAAAATGTCAGTGAAGACACCTGCCAGTTGGTCAGTACATGCCCGGAGCACACGTCCGGATAATCCGTCTGTCCCCGCAGCCTTGTGTATGTTGACCTGTTTAAAGTTCTTACTCACTTCGGCTACGGAGAGCGTGATCACACAGTCGTCCAGAACAGCTGATGCTCTCATTCATGCCTCAGTGTTGCTTGCCTCGAAGCGAGCATAGAAGTGATTTAACTCGTCTGGTAGGCTTGTGTCACTGGGCAGCTCTCGGCTATGCTTCCCTATGTAGTCTGTAATAGTTTGCAAGCCCTGCCACATCCGACGAGCGTTGGGGCCGGTGTAGTATGATTCAATCCTAGTCCTGTATTGATGCTTTGCCTGTTTGATGGTACGTCGCAGGGATTTCTTGTAAGCTTCCGGGTTAGAGTCCCACACCTTGAAAGCGGCAGCTATACCATTTAGCTCAGTGCGAATGTTGCCTGTAATCCATGGATTCTGGTTGGGGTATGTACGTACAGTCACTGTTGGGATGACGTCCTCGATGCACTTGATAAAGCCAGTGACTGATGTGGTGTATTCCTCAATGTCATCGGAAGAATCCCAGAACATGTTCCAGTCTGTGATAGAAAAACAGTCCTGTAATTTAGCATCTGCTTCATCTGACCACTATTTTATAGCCCGAGTCACTGGTGCTTCCTGCTTTAATTTATGCTTGTAAGCATGAATCAGCAGGATAGAGTTGTGGTCCGATTTACCAAATGGAGGGCGAGGGAGAGCTTTGTTCGCGTCTCTGTGTGTGGAGTACAGGTGATCTAGAATATTTTTCCCTCTGGTTTCACATTTAACATGTTGATAGAGATTTGGTAGAACTGATTTAAGTTTCCCTGCATTAAAGTCTCTGACCACTAGGAGCACCACCTCTGGGTGAGTGGTTTCCTGTTTGCTTATTTCCTTATACAGCTGACTGAGTGCGGTCTTAGTGACATCATCTGTTTGTGTTGGTAAATGAACAGCCACGAAAAGCATAGCTGAGAACTCTCTGGGCAAGTAGTGTGGCCTGAAATTTATCACATTACCCTCTAGTTCAGGCGAGCAAAATCTAGAGAATTCCTTAGATTTCGTGCACCAGCTGTTGTTTATAAACATGCATAGACCGCCCCCCTCGTCCTAGTGTGCTGTTCTGTCCTGCTGGTGCAGTGTGTATCCCGCTAGCCGAATTTCCATGTTGTCATTCAGCCACGATTCCGTGAAACATAGGATATTACAGTTTTTGATGTCCTGTTGGTAGGATATTCGTGATCGTACCTTGTCTAGTTTTTGTCCAATGATTGCACGTTGGCGAGTAATATTGACGGTAATGGCAGCTTTCCCACTCGCCTTCTCCGGGTCCTGACGAGGCATCCGGCTCTTCGTCCTCTGTACCTGCTTCGCTTCCTCTTGCGAATAACTGGGATGTCGGCCCTGCCGGGTATTTGGAGAATATCATGTGAGTCTTGCTTGTTGCTGAATTTTTTTTGTCTAATCCAAGGTGAGTGATCTCTGTCATGATATCCAGAAGCTCTTTCCTGCTGTAAGATACGGTTGAAGAAACATTATGTACAAAATAAGTTACAAATAACGCGAAAACCCTCCACCTAATAGCAATTGGTTGGGCGCCCGTAAAACTGCTGCCATTTCTTCCGGCGTCATTTTGAATACCCCAAAAACATTTCCACTGCATTTCAGGCTGGAGATCACTCTGTCATGCTGATTGAGTTCGAATAACAGACTGGAAGCTTCAAAAGGAGGGTGGTGCAAGCGCCAGGACTGTATCCTAAAGTATATTCAGCTGGGGGATCGGGGCACCACCAATACAGAGCTTGCTCAGGAATGGCAGCAGGCAGGTGTGTGTGCATCTGCATGCACAGTGAGGCAAAGAGTTTTGGAGGATGGCCTGGTGTCAAGAAGGGCAGCAAAGAAGCCACTTCTCTCCAGGAAAATCAGGGACAGACAGATATTCTGCAAAAGGTACAGGGATTGGGCATCTGAGAACTGGGGTAAAGTCATTTTCTCTGATGATTCCCCTTTCCGATTGTTTGGTGCATCCGGAAAAAGGTTTGTCCGTAGAAGACAAGGTGAGTGCTACCATCAGTCCTGTGTCATGCCAACAGTAAAGCATCCTGAGACCATTCATGTGTGGGTTGCTTCTCAACCAAGGGAGTGGGCTCACTCACAATTTTGGCTAAGAACACAGCCATGAATAAAGAATGGTACCAACCCATCCTCTGAGAGCAACTTCTCCCAACCATCCAGGAACCGTTTGGTGACAAACAATGCCTTTTCCAGCATGATGGAGCACCTTGCCATAAGGCAAAAGTGATCACTAAGTGGCTCGGGGAACAAAACATCAGTATTTTGGGTCCATGACCAGGAAACCCCCCAGGCCTTAATCCTATTGAGAACTTGTGGTCAATCCTCAAGAGACGGGTGGACAAACAAAAACCCACAAATTCTGACAAACTCCAAGCATTGATTATGCAAGAATGGGCTGCCATCAGTCAGGATGTGGTCCAGAAGTTAATTGACAGCATGCCAGGGCGGATTGCAAAGGTCTTGAAAAAGAAGGGTCAACACTGCAAATATTGACTCTTTGCATCAACTTCATGTAATTGTCAATAAAAGCCTTTGACACTTATGAAATGCTTGTAATTATACTTCAGTATTCCATAGTAACATCTGCTAAAAATATCTAAAGACACTGAATGTCACGTCAGTTGTATGGAGGAGACCAAGGCGCAGCGTGATATGCATACATTCTATTTATTTAACGAATGAACACTGAACAAACTAACCAAAACAACAAAACAAACCGCGAAGCTAATATGAGAAGTGCAGACAGGCAACTAAACATAGAATAAGAACCCACAAATACCCTATGGAAATGGCTACCTAAATATGGTCCCCAATCAGAGACAACGATAGACAGCTGCCTCTGATTGGGAACCAATTCAGGCCACCATAGACCTACATATACCTAAACTTACAAAAAACCCTAGATATACAAACCCCCTAGACAATACAAAACTAACATACCCACCCTAGTCACACCCTGACCTGACCAAAATAATAAAGAAGACAAAGATAACTGTGGTCAGGGCGTGACACTGAAGCAGCAAACTTAATATTTGTGTCATTCTCAAAACGTTTGGCCACGACTGTGTCCATTACAGGTAATCCCCCAAAAAATCTATTTAAATTACAAGTAGTAATGCAACAAAACAGGAAAAATGCCAAGGGGGATGACTACTTTTGCAAGGCATTGTATGCACTCTCTGAAGTGAGACAACAGAGCCAAGCGGTATCCTCAGAGGTCTCAGAAAACACATTGCACAAACACAATGGATGCTTAGTGACTGGATGTCAGTAGACAATACGACGAGGAGGCTTGAGATGAATGCTGATTAGATACAAAAAAGAGCTGAAGCAGCACATTAATCATTTGTAATATAACATCGCTATTATTGCTTCCCTTAATTGGTTTTCCCTCTGCTTTGAATCGCAATGGAAAGCAAAATATGACTAGAAAAGTGTGAGGGTGTGTGTCTCTGTGTGTGTTTCTGTATGAGAGTGTGTATGTGTGTGTGTGTGTGTGTGTGTGTGTGTGTGTGTGTGTGTGTGTGTGTGTGTGTGTGTGTGTGTGTGTGTGTGTGTGTGTGTGTGTGTGTGTGTCTGTGTGTGTGTGTATGTGTGAAAGAGAGAGAGAGGGAGAGTGCATGTGCAAGTGTAAGTGTGTTTATGTGTGAGTGTGTTTTTGTGTGCCTGTGTGTGCGGTAGTATGTGTGAATGTGTGTGTGTGTGTAAGATTGTGGGAGTGTATCTGGGTGTGTGTGTGAAGAGTAATTTCCCCAGCCCAATCTGCAGAAGCACGATCTGTAATTACCCACGCCACTCAGACTCTCTCATGCAGCTCTAACGCAAAGAGAAAAAGGCGATAAACGCCGTACTGCAGCTCTCCCTAGTCTCCCACTCAGAGCTCCAGGGAAAATAAGATTAACCCCAGCCGCTGTGGTTCAAAGCCACTGGACAGGCAGGAGGCAGAAGAGAGGCAGGCTCTGTGGACAACCATGTAGCACTGTGTATATGTGTGTGTGTGTGTGTGTGTGTGTGTGTGTGTGTGTGTGTGTGTGTGTGTGTGTGTGTGTGTGTGTGTGTGTGTGTGTGTGTGTGTGTGTGTGTGTGTGTGTGTGTGTGCGTACATGTGTGCGCGTGTACACAGTAAGCAGGACTCCTCAACAGGCCCCAGCAGTGCTCACTCTCTAGGCCAGGGGTTCTTAAATTCTGTATTTTCTGTAAATTTCTGTAAATTCTGTATTTTCCTGGGATCCAAGCTTAGGAACATATGCAACTATACATAAATATTGGTACATTTCTTTGCCCTTATGCCTAAAACAAACGCAGTATAGACAAAAACAAATAATGACATGAAATAGCCATATAAATTTAAATAGCTAGTCATGTTTATTTAAAGTCTAGGTTGGAGCTGTTGCTGTTAAAGTAGATGTCTACATTTTTTTCCTGAACTGGAATAAACTGATTGATCCAGACTGTATCACATCCAGCCGTGATTGGGAGTCCCATAGGGCGGCGCACAATTATCCCAGCATCGTCCAGGTTTGGCCGGGGTAGGCCGTCATTGTAAATAATGATTTTTTCTTAATTGACTTGCCTAGTTAAAAAAGGTTCAATTTAAATAAATAAAAATATTCAAAACAAAATTCACACAGATGTAGACCAGAAAACACACACGCACAGTCCTAATGAGAGGTGTTCGGCTGGTTGAAGTTTTCAGCAAGCATGTCTATTCTGGGATCAGTTTTTGACAGTGCAACATTGAGGTCATGCTCAGCATTGAGACTGTTTCTGTACTTGTTTTTGAAGTAATCCAGAGTTGACATAGGTATGTGGTGCCAAACAGGACCAGAACATCTACTGCTTTCTCAGTCAGGCAGGAGACTGCTTCCTGCTGTAGATGAGCAACCCAGAACTGTGTGAGTGTTTGCCTCAAAAAGTATCTTGCTTCAATCAGTTTATTCCAGTTCAGAATAAAAATGATGACTTTTTTCATCTTCATCTGTACTGTTATTTAGTGTTGTAGCTAGCTAACAATCTTTGGCTAACGTTAGCTAGTAGCTGTGTACAAGGCCAGGGGATTGTTTGAAAGAGAAACTCACATATACTATGATGAGATAGTACTGCTTATCATCACCTTTTATAAAATGACAGCAATGCCTTGCTAGCTGACTTACTTTTCCACTGTTGAAGCATTGTTTCCTGAAGCACTGTTTCCTGAAGCATTCTGCCCTGTTCTGAAAGAATTCCATGGGTATACCGTCATGCTGTGGATGTTTGGTCAGAACGTGTCGTTATATGAATTTGTTCATTTTGATTGACTCATTACTAAGCACTTCCCCGCACAAAACACATTGAGGGAGCTCCTCGTTAATCGGTGCATGCTCAGTCAG
The DNA here is from genome assembly GCF_002021735.2 of Oncorhynchus kisutch. NCBI lineage: Eukaryota > Metazoa > Chordata > Actinopteri > Salmoniformes > Salmonidae > Oncorhynchus > Oncorhynchus kisutch. The sequence continues at coordinate 11,837,653 of NC_034175.2, read as the reverse complement.
AACTTGTTGCGAGTCAGAACTTGTTGCGAGCATGGGTCCATTTGGAATGACAAGTCAGATAGTGGCTTACAGTGCATCATCTCCTGTTGAACGACAGCGCTGCAGCGTGTCACTGGGGGGGTCTTCAAGAAAACTCCAGAAAAAATATCTGGTAAACCACGAAGCACACGGGAATCTCCCTCTCCCACTCGCGAAGCTGCCAAACTGAGCAGAGAGCGCACTGAACAGAGATCGCAGTTGCAATTGGCCAAATCAATTAATGAAATAGTTATACATTTACTCTGACACGTCGCGACCCACCATTAATAAGTCCGCGAGCCACTTTGGGTCGAGACCCATACTTTAAGAAAGGCTGCTCTAGGCTGACATACCAGTGAACCAACAAGGTCAGAGACCCACACTTCACAGCAATGGTATAGCGCAGTGGAGAAGTAGTTGGCCTGTGTATGCTGGCTGAGGGCGAGTGGGGTGTAGTCTGACTGGCACGTGGACTGAGTGTATTTGACCTGAAGTAGTGTTAAGTTGTGTGCAGTTCAAATAATACAGCTCTTGCTATAGTTGGCCCAGTACATGACACAACAGGATATTGCTTCTCGTCTTTCCAAACATTGTCTTTTATATCACTCTCTTTCTCGCTACCTTTCTATCTCTCTCTCTTTCTCGCTACCTTTCATTCTCTCTCTCTTTCTCGCTACCTTTCTTTCTCTCTCTCTTTCTCGCTACCTTTCTTTCTCTCTCTCTTTCTCGCTACCTTTCTTTCTCTCTCTTTCTCTCTCTACTTTCCTCTTTCTCTCTCTCTCTACCTTCCTCTTTCTCTCTGTCTCTCTGTCTCTCTCTCTCTCTCTCTCTCTCTCTCTCTCTCTCATGTACACACACACACACACACACACACACACACACACACACACACACACACACACACACACACACACACACACACACACACACACACACACACACACACACACACACACACACACACACACACACACACACACACACACACACACACACAGTAACATCATTCATTTCACTGACAGCATGAGTGGCATTAATATTCTGTGTTCATGGATGAAATGGCTCTTGTTTGGGTGTTTGCCAAGAGCCAGAGGCCTTGTGCTGTGTGTGTTACTTACAGGGCAGAGGTAATTCACAGGGTACCATAGAGTATAGCTCTCACACTAAGCTTGGTCAAATAGGAATATTAGAAGGCAAGAACCCATATGAAAAAGTATATAGTTTACTATACTGTAGTATTACTATAGTTTAAAAAAAAGAGTGCTTTTGCGGACTGTAATATTTTTGCCGACTGTAGTTTATTTTTTTTTATTTTTTATTTTTTATTTCACCTTTATTTAACCAGGTAGGCTAGTTGAGAACAAGTTCTCATTTGCAACTGCGACCTGGCCAAGATAAAGCATAGCAGTGTGAGCATACAACAAAGAGTTACACATGGAGTAAACAATTAACAAGTCAATAACACAGTAGAAAACGAAGGGGGGGTCTATATACAATGTGTGCAAAAGGCATGAGGAGGTAGGCAAATAATTACAATTTTTGCAGATTAACACTGGAGTGATAAAAGATCAGATGGTCATGTACAGGTAGAGATATTGGTGTGCAGAAGAGCAGAAAAGTAAATAAATAAAAACAGTACGGGGATGAGGTAGGTGAAAAGGGTGGGCTATTTACCAATAGACTATGTACAGCTGCAGCGATCGGTTAGCTGCTCAGATAGCTGATGTTTGAAGTTGGTGAGGGAGATGAAAGTCTCCAACTTCAGCGATTTTTGCAATTCGTTCCAGTCACAGGCAGCAGAGTACTGGAACGAAAGGCGGCCAAATGAGGTGTTGGCTTTAGGGATGATCAGTGAGATACACCTGCTGGAGCGCGTGCTACGGATGGGTGTTGCCATCGTGACCAGTGAGCTGAGATAAGGCGGAGCTTTACCTAGCATAGACTTGTAGATGACCTGGAGCCAGTGGGTCTGGCGACGAATATGTAGCGAGGGCCAGCCGACTAGAGCATACAAGTCGCAGTGGTGGGTAGTATAAGGTGCTTTAGTGACAAAACGGATGGCACTGTGATAGACTGCATCCAGTTTGCTGAGTAGAGTGTTGGAAGCCATTTTGTAGATGACATCGCCGAAGTCGAGGATCGGTAGGATAGTCAGTTTTACTAGGGTAAGCTTGGCGGCTTGAGTGAAGGAGGCTTTGTTGCGGAATAGAAAGCCGACTCTTGATTTGATTTTCGATTGGAGATGTTTGATATGAGTCTGGAAGGAGAGTTTGCAGTCTAGCCAGACACCTAGGTACTTATAGACGTCCACATATTCTAGGTCGGAACCATCCAGGGTGGTGATGCTAGTCGGGCATGCAGGTGCAGGCAGCGACCGGTTGAAAAGCATGCATTTGGTTTTACTAGCGTTTAAGAGCAGTTGGAGGCCACGGAAGGAGTGTTGTATGGCATTGAAGCTTGTTTGGAGGTTAGATAGCACAGTGTCCAAAGACGGGCCGAAAGTATATAGAATGGTGTCGTCTGCGTAGAGGTGGATCAGGGAATCGCCCGCAGCAAGAGCAACATCATTGATATACACAGAGAAAAGAGTCGGCCCGAGAATTGAACCCTGTGGCACCCCCATAGAGACTGCCAGAGGACCGGACAGCATGCCCTCCGATTTGACACACTGAACTCTGTCTGCAAAGTAATTGGTGAACCAGGCAAGGCAGTCATCCGAAAAACCGAGGCTACTGAGTCTGCCGATAAGAATATGGTGATTGACAGAGTCGAAAGCCTTGGCGAGGTCGATGAAGACGGCTGCACAGTACTGTCTTTTATCGATGGCGGTTATGATGTCGTTTAGTACCTTGAGTGTGGCTGAGGTCCACCCATGACCGGCTCGGAAACCAGATTGCACAGCGGAGAAGGTACGGTGGGATTCGAGATGGTCAGTGACCTGTTTGTTGACTTGGCTTTCGAAGACCTTAGATAGGCAGGGCAGGATGGATATAGGTCTGTAACAGTTTGGGTCCAGGGTGTCTCCCCCTTTGAAGAGGGGGATGACTGCGGCAGCTTTCCAATCCTTGGGGATCTCAGACGAGATGAAAGAGAGGTTGAACAGGCTGGTAATAGGGGTTGCGACAATGGTGGCAGATAGTTTCAGAAATAGAGGGTCCAGATTGTCAAGCCCAGCTGATTTGTACGGGTCCAGGTTTTGCAGCTCTTTCAGAACATCTGCTATCTGGATTTGGGTAAAGGAGAACCTGGAGAGGCTTGGGCGAGGAGCTGCGGGGGGGGCGGAGCTGTTGGCCGAGGTTGAAGTAGCCAGGCGGAAGGCATGGCCAGCCGTTGAGAAATGCTTATTGAAGTTTTCGATAATCATGGATTTATCAGTGGTGACCGTGTTACCTAGCCTCAGTGCAGTGGGCAGCTGGGAGGAGGTGCTCTTGTTCTCCATGGACTTCACAGTGTCCCAGAACTTTTTGGAGTTGGAGCTACAGGATGCAAACTTCTGCCTGAAGAAGCTGGCCTTAGCTTTCCTGACTGACTGCGTGTATTGGTTCCGGACTTCCCTGAACAGTTGCATATCACGGGGACTATTCGATGCTATTGCAGTCCGCCACAGGATGTTTTTGTGCTGGTCGAGGGCAGTCAGGTCTGGGGTGAACCAAGGGCTGTATCTGTATACTGTAGTATTTACTCTAGTGTTTTTGCAGATATTACTGTATAATACTGTAGTATTTAAAGGTTACCATTTTATTTGTTTAACTTTAATTAGCCAGCGACATCTGGCACACCTTTATTTGGAGAGTTTCTCCCATTCTTCTCTACAGATCTTCTCATGCTCTGTCAGGTTGGATGGGGAGCGTCGATGCACAGCTATTTTCATGTCTCTCCAGAGAAGTTTTATCGGGTTCAAGTCCGGCCTCTGGTTGGGCCGCTCAAGGACATTCAGAGTCTTGTCCCGAAGCCAATTCTGCATTCTCTTGGCTGTGTGCTTAGGGTCGTTGCCCTGTTGGAAGGTGAACCTTTGTCCCAGTTTGAGGTCCTGAGAGGGTCTCTCTGTACTTTGCTCCATTCATCTTTCCCTCGATCCTGACTTGTCTCCCAGTCCCTGCCCCCGAAAAACATCCCATGATGCTGCCACCACCATGCTTCACCATAGGGATGGTGCCAAGTTTCCACCAGATGTGATGCTTGGCATTCAGGCCAAAGAGTTCAAGATTGGTTTCATCAGACCAGATAATCTTGTTTCTCATGGTCTGAGAGTCCTTTAGGTGTCTTTTGCAAACTCCAAGCGAGCTGTCATCTGCCTTTTACTGAGGAGATGGTTGTCCTTCTGGAAGGTTCTCCGATCTCCACAGAGGAACTCTGGAGCTCTGTCAGAGTGACAATCAGGAACTTGGTCACCTCCCTGACCAAAGCTATTCTCCCCCGATTGCTAATTTTGGCCAGGTGGCCAGCTCTAGGAAGAGTCTTGGTGGTTCCAAACTTCCTCCATTTAAGAATGATGGAGGTCACTCTGTTCTTGGGGACCTCCAATGCTGCAGACATTTTTTGGTACCCTTCCCCAGATCTGTGCCTCGACACAATCATGTTTCTGTGCTCTACGGACAATTCCTTCAACCTCATGGCTTGGTTTTTGCTCTGACATGCACTGTCAACTGTGAGACCTTATATAGACAGGTGTGCATCTTTTCAAATCATGTCAAATAAATTGAATTTACCACAGGTGGACTCCAATCAAGATGTACAAACATCTTAAGGATGATCAGTGGAAACAGGATGCACCTGACCTAAATTTAGAGTCTCATAGCAAAGAGTCTGAATAATCATGTAAATAAGGTATTTCTGTTTTTTATTTGTAAAGAACTTGCAAAGATTTCTAAAAAACTGTTTTTGCTTTTTCATTATGGGGTACTGTGTAAAAAAAACAGTTAATTACATTTTAGAATAAGGCTGTAACGTAACAAAATGTGGAAAACAGTAAGGTGAATACTTTCCAAATGCACTGTACATAAGTAGGAAGTTTACAAACACTTAGGTTGGAGTCATTAAAACTCGTTTTTCAACCACTCCACACATTTCTTGTGAACAAACTATAGTTTGTGCATGACATAATATGACATAAGTCAATTTTCCAACAATTGTTTACAGAGAGATTATTTCACTTATAATTCACTGTATAGCAAGGGACAGAAGGGACAGAAGTTTACATACACTAAGTTGACTGTGCCTGTAAACAGCTTGGAAAATTCCAGAAAATGATGTCATGGCTTTAGAAGCTTCTAATAGGCTAATTGACATCAATTGAGTCAATTGGAGGTGTACCTGTGGATGTATTTCAAGGCCTACCTTCAAACTCGGTGCCTGTTTGCTTAACATCATGGGGAAATCAAAATAATTTTGACCTCCACAAGTCTGGTTCATCCTTGGGAGCAATTTCCAAACGCCTGAAGGTACCACGTTCATCTGTACAAACAAAAGTACGCAAGTATAAACACAATGAGACAACGCAGCCGTCATATTGCTCAGGAAGGAGATGCGTTCTGTCTCCTAGAGATGAACGTACTTTGTTGCGAAAAGTGCAAATCAATCCCAGAACAACAGCAAAGGACCTTGTGAAGATGCTGGAGGAAACAGGTACAAAATTATCTATATCCACAGTAAAACAAATCCTATATCAACAAAACCTGAAAGGCCGCTCAGCAAGGATGAAGCCACTGTTCCAAAACCGCAATAAAAAAATCCAGACTACAGTTTGCAACTGCACATGGGGACAAATATCTTACTTTTTGGAGAAATGTCCTCTGGTCTGATGAAACAAAAATAGAACTGTTTGGCCATAATGACCATCGTTATGTTTGGAGGAAAAAAGGGGGAGGCTTGCAAGCTGAAGAACACCATCCCAACCATGAAGCACAGGGGTGGAAGTATCATGTTGTGGGGGTACTTTGCTGCAGGAGGGACTGGTGCACTTCACAAAATAAATGGCTTCATGAGGCAGGAAATGTATGTGGATATTTTGAAGCAATATCTCAGGAAGTTACAGCTTGGTCGCAAATGGGTCTTCCAAATGGAGAATGACCCCAAGCATACTTCCAAAGTTGTGGCAAAATGGCTTAAGGACAACAAAGTCAAGGTATTGGAGTGGCCATCACAAAGCCCTGACCTCAAACCTGTAGAAAATGTGTGGGCAGAACTGAAAAAGCGTGTGCGAGCAAGGAGGCCTACAAACCTGACTCAGTTACACCAGCTCTGTCATGAGGAATGGGCCAAAATTCACCCAATTTATTGTGGGAAGCTTGTTGGTTAGGCTACACGAAACGTTTGATCCCATGTTAAATAATTTAATGGCAATGCTACCAAATACTATTTGAGTGTATGTAAACTTCTGACCCACTGGGAATGTGATGAAAGAAATAAAAGCTGAAATAAATCATTCCCTCTACTATTATTCTGACATTTCACATTCTTGAAATAAAGTGGTGATCCTAACTGACCTAAAACAGGGAATTTTCACTAGGATTAAATGTCAGGAATTGTGAGAAACTGAGTTTAAATGTCTTTGTGTCACGTCTAATCAAGGTGGGTGGAATCAGGCGCAGAGAGCAGAATGCGATCTTGAAGTTTATTCTCCGGTAGACAAACAAACACGGTCAACCCAAACAAACACAGGGTGAAATTATCCAACGGCCCGAACGGGCAGGAGAGCAAACCTCGGCGGAAGTCGTGACAGTACCCCCCCCTGACGCGCAGCTCCCGCAGCGCGCCACCACCATCCTCGAGGACGACCCGGAGGACGAGGTGCTGGGCGATCCGGGTGGAGGCGGTGAAATTCTATCAGGAGAGAAGGGTCCAAAATGTCCTCACCGGAACCCAGCATCTCTCCTCCGGGCCGTACCCCTCCCAGTCCACGAGGTACTGTAGGCCCCCCCCGGGGGCCCCTCGATGTCCAGAGTGGGCGGAGGGACCTCAGACACCTCACCTTCTTGCAGGGGACCAGCCACCACCAGCCTGAGGAGAGACACATGAAACGAGGGGTTAATACGGTAATACCTAGGAAGTTGTAACCTATAACACACCTCGTTTATTCTCCTCAGGACTTTGAACGGCCCCACACACTGCGGCCCCAGCTTCCGACAGGGCAGGCGGAGAGACAGGTTTCGGGTCGAGAGCCAGACCCTGTCCCCCGGTGCAAACACGGGGGTCTCACTGCGGTGTTGGTCAGCGCTCCTCTTCTGCCGTTCTCCCGCTAACCGTAATGAGTCCTGAACGGCCTTCCAGGTGTCCTTGGAGCGCTGTACCCATTCCTCCACCGCAGGAGCCTCGGTCTGACTTTGATGCCATGGAGCCAGGACCGGCTGGTAGCCTAACACACACTCAAAAGGAGACAAGTTAGTAGAGGAGTGGCGTAAGGAGTTCTGGGCTAGTTCGGCCCATGGAACATACCTAGCCCACTCACCAGGCCGGTCCCGACAATAGGACCGCAGAAACCTGCCCACATCCTGGTTAACGCGTTCCACCTGTGTGAATTGGGGACCCCGATCAGAGATGATGTCCTCAGGCACCCCATAGTGCCGGAAGACATGGGTAAACAAAGCCTCAGCAGTCTGCAGGGCCGTAGGAAGACCGGGCAACGGAATGAGACGACAGGACTTAGAAAACCGATCCACAACGACCAGGATCGTAGTACTTCCCTGGGACGGGGGAAGGTCGGTGAGAAAATCCACCGATAAATGTGTCCAAGGCCGTTGTGGAACGGGGAGGGGTTGTAATTTCCCTCTAGGTAGGTGCCGAGGAGCCTTGCTCTGAGCACACACTGAGCAGGAGGAGACATAAAATCTCACGTCTTTAGCCAGTGTGGGCCACCAGTATCTCCCTCTCAGACTCTGCACTGTCCTCTTGATACCAGGATGACCCGAGGAGGGAAGAGTATGAGCCCACCTAATCAGCTTGTCCCGGACCACCCTCGGCACGTACTTGGTCCCTACTGGACAGTTAGGAGGAGCCGGCTCTGACCGTGAGGCCCTCTCTATCTCAGCATCCACCTCCCATACCACCGGTGCCACGAGACATGACGGTGGAATGATGGGTGTCGGCTCTACTGACCGTTCCTCGGTATCATAGAGGCGAGACAGTGCGTCAGCTTTAGTGTTTTGGGAGCCTGGCCGATATGTGAGGGTAAACTGGAACCTAGTAAAAAACATGGCCCATCTAGCCTGACGTGGATTTAGTCTCTTAGCTGCCCGGATGTACTCGAGATTACGATGGTCAGTCCAGATGAGAAAAGGGTGTTTAGCCCCCTCAAGCCAATGTCTCCACACCTTCAGAGCCTTGACTACAGCTAACAACTCCCGGTCCCCCACATCATAGTTTCGCTCCGCTGGGCTGAGCTTGCTCGAATAGAAAGCACACGGGCGGAGTTTGGATGGCACGCCCGAGCGTTGGGACAGCACGGCTCCAACCCCAGCCTCGGACGCATCCACCTCCACTATGAACGCTAAAGAGGGGTCCGGATGCGCCAACACGGGCGCATTGGTGAACAGCTCTTTCAGACGACTGAAAGCTCTGCCCGCCTCTGCTGATCAGCGCAAGCGCACTGGTCCTCCCTTCAGCAGTGAGGTGATGGGAGCAGCCACCTGACCAAAACCCCGGATAAACCTCCGGTAGTAATTGGCAAACCCTAAAAACCGCTGCACTTCTTTCACCGTGGTCGGAGTCGGCCAATTACGCACGGCTGTAACGCGATCATCCTCCATCACCACCCCGGAGGTGGAAATACGATACCCCAGGAAGGAAACGGACTGTTTGAAAAACTCACATTTCTCCGCCTTGCAATACAGGTCATGCTCCAGTAGTCGCCCAAGTACCTTACGCACCAGAGACACATGCTCTGCACGTGTGGCAGAATAGATCAAGATGTCATCAATGTACACTACCACTCCCTGCCCGAGCAGGTCTCGGAGAATCTCATCTACGAAGGATTGGAAAACAGCTGGAGCATTCTTCAACCCGTATGGCATGACGCAGTACTCATAATGACCAGAAGTAGTACTAAATGCGGTCTTCCACTCATCTCCTCCCCGGATACGTACCAGATTATACGCGCTCCTCAGGTCCAGTTTTGTGAAGAATCGCGCCCCGTGAAATGATTCCAATGCCGTAGCAATGAGAGGTAGTGGGTAACTAAACCCCACTGTGATGGAATTTAGACCTCTATAATCAATACACGGACGCAGACCTCCATCCTTCTTCTTCACAAAAAAGAAGCTTGAGGAGACGGGTGATATGGAGGGCTGAATGTACCCCTGTCCCAGCGATTCGGAAACATATGTTTCCATCGCAACTGTCTCCTCCTGGGACAATGGATACACGTGACTCCTAGGAAGTGCAGCGTTTTCCAGAAGGTTTATCGCGCAGTCCTCTCGACGATGAGGTGGTAATTGGGTCGCCTTCCCTTTACTGAAGGCGATAGCCAAATCGGCATATTCAGAGGGAATGCGCACGGTGGAAACTTGGTCTGGACTCTCCACCGTAGTCGCACCAACGGCAACTCCTATACACCTACCTGAACACTCCTCTGACCACCCCTTAAGAGCCCCCTGTCGCCAGAAAATCACTGGGTTGTGTTGAGCTAACCAGGGAACCCCCAACAGGCTAAACTGCTCCTTATGATCACCCTGCGTTACCATGTCCAGCGGCACCGTAGCCTCCCTAATTACTCCTGACCCTAATGGTCGGCTATCTAAGGAGTGCACGGGGAAAGGTCGATCTAACGACACCAGGGGAATCGCTAGCCTTAACGCAAGCCCGCGATCCATAAAATTCCCAGCTGCGCCTGAATCGACTAGCGCCTTATGCTGTAGAGAGGGGGAAAAACCAGGGAAAGAAATCAATACAAACACATGACCGACAGGAAGCTCTGAATGAGTTTGGTGCTTACTCACCTGGGGTGATCGAGCAGTGTTCCGCCTGTCCTCCCGACTCCTAGACGAGTTCCTCCAGCACCGGTCGGACGTGTGCCCTCGTCGACCACAACTGGTGCAGGAGGACACTCCTCCTCCGGTCCCCCTTGAAGCCGTACCTCCTAATTCCATAGGGATAGGAACAGGGGGACTGGGGATTGGAAACGACAGGACCTGATCCGAACGCCCGCGAGCAGCCAGCAGGTTGTCGAGACGGATAGCCAGATCAATAAGTCCATCCAGAGTGAATGTGGCGTCCCGACATGCCAACTCCCTGCGGACATCCTCACTGAGACTACATCTAAAATTATCAATCAAGGCCCTGTCGTTCCATCCTGCTCCTGCTGCCAAAGTCCTAAACTCTAGGGCAAAGTTCTGTACGTTCCTCGTCTCCTGACGCAGGTGAAACAGCCGTTCACCCGCCGCCCGACCCTCGGGTGGATGGTCAAAAACAGCTCGGAATCGGCAGGTGAACTCTGGGTAATTATCCTTAGCCGAGTCCGGACCATTCCACACTGCGTTGGCCCACTCGAGGGCTCGCCCAGTCAAACAGGAGACGAGGGCACACACGCTCTCCTCTCCAGAGGGAGCAGTACGCACGGTAGCCAGGTATAGATCCAGCTGAAGGAGGAAACCCTGGCACCCAGCCGCCGATCCGTCAAACTCCCGTGGGAGTGTCAGCTGAAGAGCCCCAGAGCCAGATGTGGTCGCAGAAACAGGAGGTGCTGGAGAAGGGGTTGCTAAAGATGAGGTGGGGAGGCCACTCCTCTCCCATCGATCCATTTTCTCCATCATTTGGTCCATAGCAGAACCAATCCGGTGAATCAGGCTGGTATGATGGAGGACCCTCTCCTCCATCGATGGGAGAGGAGACGCTGCTGCTCCTGCTGATTCCATGGTGGTGCGGGATTCTGTCACGTCTAATCAAGGTGGGTGGAATCAGGCGCAGAGAGCAGAATGCGATCTTGAAGTTTATTCTCCGGTAGACAAACAAACACAGTCAACCCAAACAAACACAGGGTGAAATTATCCAACATAGGATAACAAACAAACCGGAGAATAAGAAAACACGAAAACCACGACAGACGAAAATGAATGACAAAATAAACAATCCCGCACAAACAAGGGTGGGACAACCTACATTAAATACAGACACTAATTAACTAAACAACACACAGGTGAAACCAATCAGACAAAACCAACAGATACACGAAAAGGGATCGGTAGTGGCTAGTAGGACGGTGACGACGAACGCCGAGCACCGCCCGAACGGGCAGGAGAGCAAACCTCGGCGGAAGTCGTGACAATTTGCCTAAGGTGTATGTAAACTTCCGACTTCAAATGTGCATAACAATTACACAATACATGAAAAGCAAACACAAAACATAAAATACAAAACACAACCATTTTTACCAGCTACATGCAGCCAGACTAACACATCAATAAATTAACACTGTGTTCTGTCCTTTATATATTTTTCAAACCAGCTACATGCAGCCTGGTCTAGACCAATTGATAAATGCACTGTAGTATTTACTGTAGTATTTTGCGGACATTACTGTCCGCAATTTTGTATGATTTTGTATGATTTTGGATGATTTTGGATGATTTTGGATGATTTTGGATGATTTTTTTATTATCTGTAACATAGAAGTGTTTTTGCAGACTTTAGTGTTTTCTGGACATTACTGATGTATTTATGATAGTGCTTGTTTTATTATCTTTGACATATAATTGCTTTTGCGAACTGTAGTGTTTTTGAGGAGATTACTGTAGAATTTACTGTAGAATTTACTGTAGAATTTTTGTGGACTGTAGTATACTGTAGTTTTACTATAGTATTCTACAGTATACTACAACATTCTATAGTAAGTACTACACGTGATCAAGGGATACTGCAGTGCGTAGTATAGTATTCTAAAGAGCCTTGAAAATGCACTGTACTGGTGAGGACACTTGACTTGCTCTGAAGAAAGGAGGTGAATAGATAGAGAATGTGTAGCTACTACACATGGATTGTGTGGGCTTAAAGACCTCAAATTTTCTGAGATGAGTGAAGAGAGAGGGAGGGAGAGATAGAGAGGTAGGAGGAGGAGGAGGTAAATGGAAGTTCAGTATGAATAAACTTTAAACCCCCACTGCTTGTTTCTGACATGTACAAAACACATTATTCCTACTTGTATTATGTAAAAATAGAACATTCTCCATGGGTTCCCTTCCTGTGAACCCATTGTTCTAAAGAATAATGGATAATTCATCATAAAATGTGGTTTCATGACAATAAAGATACTTGACAGGGTCAAAGCAAATTCACGCTGTCAAGAAGTATTTTTCAGCAAACAAACATGAATTTCCAAATTCCTCATCCATATAGCATCATGATTCCCTGAACGGGATAGATATGGATGTGTTAGGCCATTCTCTGCTCCAAATAGCCTTCTGGATGGAGCCAGTGTCTTGGCCGAGTTGTAGTGATGATTAGGCTTTATACAACCAGGGTTATAGGAGCTAATCAGGCTCAAGATAATGCAGGATATCCTCACTATCGGCTGGCTGTCTGGCTTGTAGGACTTACTGCCCCTTATGTTTGACCTTGACAATCAGCTAAATGTGGGTCTAAACCTACTTTCTCCAAATTTCCCCATTTAATGCTGGGGATCTCTGAGAAGTTTAGAGTGATGGCTGTATGGCCAATTGCATTCTCCCTCAAAACTTGAGAAATCTGTGGCATTGTGTTGTGTGATAAAACTGCACATTTTAGAGTGCCCTTTTGTTGTCCACAGCACAAGGTGCACCTGTGCAATGATCATGCTGTTTAATTAACTTCTTGATATTCCATACCTGTCAGGTGGATGGAATATCTTGGCAAAGGAGAAATACTTACTGACAGGGACCTAAACCATTTTGTGACTAAATTTGAGAGAAATACACTTTTTGTGCTTATGCAACATTTCTGGGATCTTTTATTTCAGCTCAAGAAACATGGCACCAATACATTGCATTTATATTTTTGTTCAGTGTAGTTGTGAATTCTGTAACTAGATCACCTGGCGCGTGCTGCACACCAGTGAGTGACCCCACAAGGCTTTGGTCTCTCGTCGTTGTGTGCTTGTAAACAAACACCACGTGACTGGAGACTACAGGTAAGGTTCATAATGAAAAATGATGGTACAAGTGAAATGAAGAACGCAATCTTCTTTATCTCTTAATTAACGTATGCCACACATTTCGAATAAATAGTTTCAACGATATTGACGGTGTCATGACGTTGGCCTGACCTCTTCCCCCCCCTTTTCCTCTCTCTAACCTACTGAGGTTACATTTTTTTTTTACTTGGTTAACATAGAGATTCTGGGAACATCAGTAGGTGGGGGGAAATTAACTATATTCTGGTAATCCGAACAATTGAACATATGCTTAATGAATATGATGTCAGTTCGGTTGTCATCTGAGACATTCTCATCAATGATAAGATGACATAAACTCTACAGTGGAAAGTCTACACATCAGAGTTATCGGATTCACATGGAATTGTGAGATGTGGGTTTTCATAAGTTAGGGCTGCTCACTCAGTGGCCCGCCTCTGTGGAGGGACATGGGATATAAAACTTTTCAAACACACCCTCTTCTCCCTTCCTATATAAAGCCTTGACGACAATAGAACTTCCTGTTCCGATGATGTGAGGACGACGATCCTATGTCAGAATGGTTCAGATAATAACTACAGAACAAAGCCAACATCAGCGTGAGCTTTGGTTGCGAATGGTATGAACTTTGAACTCTTATTCACTACAGAAGTGATACCTCCTAGCCGTTGAGTTAGCAACCGCAGCTGCAAACGCAGGTTAGGAAGGAACAGACAGAGTATCCGGTCTACCACACAATGACGTTACTACAACGTATCCAATTGACCACCAGAGACATTCTTCAAAGGACAAAGGACTCTGTTTGCCTTCCATCTACCACCAACCTACTGAAGCGCAGCTCAGAGTAAATATTTATTGCATTTTCCTTTTCCAAATGGGTGGTAATTTAGAATGCATAAAATCCTGTATTTTCGATAGCACAGCTTCTTCCCTTGTTCCCCCAGTCTCCCGCTCTTTCACTCAACGCAGCCCCTTTTCCTTTGTGTAACAAGCTGTCATATCTGTTCCGCCCGCTAGGGACGTTTTCCTTTATGACGTAATTTGTAATCAATTTATGACTAATTGTGTGTATGTGTAATTAGTTAGGTATTTAGTAAATAAATAATTATTTATAAATATTCCTTCGTGGTTCTCTAGTTAATACATTTACATAATTAGCTCAATCAGGTGATATTAATTACGGATAAATTATTTTATAAAATAGCATGTCATATCACTTAATCCGGCATAGCCAAAGACACAACAACGGTATTGAAAATCCATCCCGTCGCTATTTCCAAACACCCCGGTATATACGGCATACTGCCCAAACCTAATCTCTGTAGTTCTGTATTCCTTTATGTCTTTATTCTTGAATGTCTGTATTTTTGAATTGCTGCATTGCTGTATATTTGTATCGCTGTATTTCTGGACAAATACTAAAAGAGTGCATTTTCTATAACCTAATGTAGGTAGGGAGGACAGGGGTCTGAAAGTATAGTACAGAGATTCTGGTCTTTTCTATAACCTGTAGGGAACACAATATGGTCTATACTTGCTGTATTTCTGTACTTCTGTACTTCTTTATTTTCTGTGCACAGTGAATCAGCAGCATCCCACAGTAGTAGTTGTAGTTATGAATGAAGCCCCTGCTGCATTCGACTGAGTTAATCCCAGAGCCGGAGGCTTCTCTTAATACCATAGTAGCTCTCCCTTCATCCAGCCTTAAGGCCCAGAGAATAATTTCATTTTAAATGACTGCGCAGACAACAGCCCACACATTACTGTTTTAATTCAGCCCAATGAGAGAGAGAGAGAGAGAGAGAGAGAGAGAGCCTACTAATCAAAATAACAGAGGGGTGAAAACACCCCGTTCGTTCACACTGTTTCTCATAGGCTGATAAATGCAACACTCGCTAGTCGATCCCCCTGCTGCCTCCGGTTACCATTTATAATGTTTGATTATTTCTTTATTTATCTTAAATCTGAATAATCAGTTTTAGCTATAGGTCATATGCGAATAAGGTGGGGAACTCAGAGGGCCATGCATTATTCATGGTTGGAGGGTACACTGGGTGCCAGAGGTTTACAAGATATGTGAGTGAGATTTACCAAAGTCATCCTTTTCTTTATCGCACAAAAGCCTCTTGGACAGAGTACAACGAGCAAGGCCTTTCTACATAGAATGAGAACAGAGAATGTGTTATTAATAAAATTGAGGTAACCCATATTAATATCTGGTAGTGTATTGTATTCATATCCTAGCCCCAGCATAGTGCAAACATGGACGTTTGACACTAGAATGAACACTCCTCTTTTCACTCAATAGGCTGAATTCATAATGCATATTTCATCATTTTAACTAGCCAATCACCTTGTTTATTGCTTTTTATGTATTATAAGATATTGCAAAGCAACCTGCAACAATTACGTCTGCATTAGTTGTATTTGTAAATGTGGCATCCTAGTTCATCTTACTGATTGTAAGCATTTAAAACATTAAGAAAAACATTTCTTCTTACATTAACATTTGAAGATCCCAATATGCCAAACAGGTTAAATAATGAGTTGTGGCATGTTCTTACATTAACATTTGAAGATCCCAATATGCCAAACAGGTTAAATAATGAGTTGTGGCCTGTTCTTACATGGGTTACATGTTGTGTACACAAAGCACCTTGATGTGTTGTTGTGTTCCTGCCAACAGAGATGGTGAAAGTCTATGGAAACTGAAGAGGGTCATTTGGTTGATGAGCATTCCTGTTGTGGCCTGCCCTCCCTCGGCCCGGACTGACTCATACAGTGATTAGTGGGGTAGAAGGGGGTGAGGGGTGTGACTGAGGCAGGGGGAGCTTCCGTAGATCAGAGATAAATGACTTCATTAAAGCTTGACTCTCAGAAAGCTGCAATGAGCCGCTGCATCTCCCGTCTCCTCCCTCTCTCTCCCCCCAGTCTCCCCACTCTCTGTGCCACGGGAGATTATGAACTCAATAAATCAATAGATTTCTGTAAAATGATAATTTCCCCCTGCTCTTTACCTCCAGGTGTTGGTTAGACAGTGGTTTCCATAGTGAGGTTATGTGGTTAGTGTGTGTAGCCGTTAGCAGGAGAGGACAGTACTGTGTGGTTAGTAGTTCCCTGCTGTCTCTTTGTAGCAGAGTGCAGAGTGAATTTAGTTATCAGGTAGAGTTATTAGGTTAACCTAAATAGCTGTGTAAATCACTGACAGTAGCAACAAAATTGGCAGATTTGATAATAACACAGTAGTATGTATGTGAATAGCAGATAAAGGTAACTCATTCTAATGGACATGCATTGCTGAGGTCTACGATACAAGCAAACCAGCCTCCTATAAACTTTATCCAGGTTTGTATGCCCCTAAAGCAAAGGATTACTGCACAGTGTATAGACTTAAGCTCGGACTTGAACCTGTACCCTTACAACCCTCCACCCCACAAAAACTACAACTCCCATTATGTGGTTGCATGACCTGCAGTGATTGAACAGGAACTTGTTTGTAATTGTATAGAGCTCCTCTGTCGACCTTCTCTGTCAGAAGGAAAATAGGGGCCATCATTCATCCCTGCCAATACCGGCCTGCACCGCCGTGGATAATGCAATTTGTATCCTCTATGGAGTGCATCCAGAACAACAGCCACTCCAATAAACAAACAGTAGACCACAGTAGAAATCCACTTACTGTCGCTGGCCTGGCAAACGCATCGGCCATTAGAGACATGATCAGGTGTCATCATTCCACCCCATTCACCCTGATATATACATCTCTACTTCATTTGTTTCTGTGGCGATATGATAATGGGAATGTCATGCCAGCTATGTTTTGAGGCTATTTCCCAGCTAATTCTTGGCTTCTCCTGGATCTCATCTGGAGAAAAGTTGTATATGTTGCACGCACACACGCACACACGCACACGCACGCACACACACTGTTGAGGGATATTCTGTGGGGTGTCTGTGTATGTGTGTATGACTGTGTGCTCCTTTCAGAGCCTGTTCATTTCTTCTCCAGTTTTGTTTCAACCCCCCATCTCTCTCCATCATGCCTTTCCACACTCTGCCTGCCAGAACCAGATAATCCTTCGCTCCCCCAAAAGATGGCGGCATCTGTCATCCATAATAATCTGTGGGAGCTGGCTGAGGAACAGTCGCGTGAGGGAAGCAACAGGAGGGAGAGGGAGTGCAGACGGAGATGGAGCCAGAGCCCGCTCCCAACACAACGCCCAATTAGAGGGGGTATTATCTCCTCACGTGAAGACCCTTTTAGATCTCTGACCTCTCTCTAGCCAGCAGGGGACCAGAGAATCCAGGCTTTGGAAATGAGACATACCCTTCAAATTTGCAGTTTCAGATGTTAACACCACCTTTCACATTTGAGGAAAATTACATGTTTTTTCCTCACATGTGAATTGCAGTTTTTCACGTTTTTCACTTATGAAACTACAAATTAGATTTTTGCGTGTGATTGTTTTTTTTTTGTTTACTTTCTTTTACCTCATTTTCTCTCCAATTTTGTGATATCCAATTGGTAGTTACAGTCTTGTCCCATCGCTGAAACTCCCATATGGACTCTAGAGAGTTAAAGGTCGAGAGCATTGCGTCCTCCGAAACACAGCCCAAACAAGCCGCACTGCTTCTTGAAGCAATGCCCACAAACACAGTACACCTGGTGACCGTGTCAGCGTGCATGTCTCGACCTCTGCCGAAGTCGGTTCCTCTCCTTGTTCGGGCGGTGTTCGGCGGTCAACGTCACCGGTCTTCCAGCCATCATCAATCTATTTTTCATGTTCCATTTGTTTTGTCTGGTTGTCGCACTCACCTGGTTTCAAATCCCTAATTACATGTTGTATATGTTCCCTCTGCTTCCCCCATGTCCTTGTTGGGAATTGTTTATTGTAAGTATGTGTGCTTTATGTGACTGGTGCGATACGGGTTTTGTGCCCATGTGTTTTGTTATTTTTGTATACCGCGGACCAGGATGTCTTGCTCCCAGGCAGACTAAACAACTTCCTTGCTCGCTTTGAGGACAATACAGTGTCACTGACATGGCCCGCTACCAAAACCTGAGAACTCTCCTTCACTGCAGCCGACGTGAGTAAAACATTTAAATGTGTTAACCCTCGCAAGGCTGCAGGCCCAGACAGCATCCCCAGCCGCGTCCTCAGAACATGCGCAGACCAGCTGGCTGGTGTGTTTACGGACATATTCAATCAATCCTTATCCCAGTCTGCTGTTCCCACATTCTTCAAGAGGGCCGCCATTGTTCCTGTTCCCAAGAAAGCTAAGGTAACTGAGCTAAACGACTACCACCCCGTAGCACTCACTTCCGTCATCATGAAGTGCTTTGAGAGACTAGTCAAGGACCATATCACCTCCACCCTACCTGACACCCTAGACCCACTCCACTTTGCGTACCGCCCAAATAGGTCCACAGACGACACAATCGCAACCACACTGCACACGGCCCTTACCCATCTGGACAAGAGGAATACCTATGTGAGAATGCTATTCCTGGGTCTCGACCCCGCCCTGTGCAACTGGGTACTGGACTTCCTGACGGGCCAGCCCCAGGTGGTGAGGTTAGGTAACAACATCTCCACCCCGCTGATCCTCAACACTGGGTCCCCACAAGGGTGCGTTCTGAGCACTCTCCTGTACTACCTGTTCACCCATGACTGCGTGGCCATGCACGCCGGGACAGTAGTGGAGAGGGAGGAACTTTTTTTATGTTCCTCGGCATACACATCACGAACAAACTGAATTGGTCCACCCACACAGACAGCGTGGTGAAGAAGGCGCAGCAGCGCCTCTACAACCTCAGGAGGCTGAAGAAATTCGGCTTGTCACCAAAAGCACTCACAAACTTTGACAGATCGAGAGCGTCCTGTCGGGCTGTATCACCGCCTGGTATGGCAGCTGCTCTGTCCACAACCGTAAGGCTCTCCAGAGGGTAGTGAGGTCTGCACAACGCATCACCGGGGGCCAACTACCTTCCCCCCAGGACACCTACACCACCCGATGTCACAGGAAGGAGGATCATCAAGGACAACAACCACCCGAGCCACTGCCTGTTCACCCTGCTATCATCCAGAAGGCGAGGTCAGTACAGGTGCATCAAAGCAGGGATTGAGAGACTGAAAAACAGCTTCTATCTCCAGGCCATCAGACTGTTAAACAGCCACTCCTAACATTGAGTGGCTGCTGCCATACATGTAAAAAATGTATCACTAGCCACTTTAAACATTTCCACTTAATATAATGTTTACATACCCTACATTACTCATCTCATATGTATATACTGTACTCTATACCATCTACTGCATCTTGTCTTTCTGTACCATCACTCATTCATATATATTTATGTACATATTCTTCATCTCTTTACACTTGTGTGTATAAGGTAGCTGTTGTGAAATTGTTAGGTTAGATTACTCGTTGGTTATTACTGCATTGTCGGAACTAGAAGCAGAAACATTTTCGCTACACTCGCATTAACAACTGCTAACCATGTGTATGTGACAAATAAAATTTGATTTGATTTGATGTACATTAAACGGCTCCGGCTATTTACCAAGTTCTGCTCTCCTGCTTTTGACTTCCATGCCACCAGTTACGCACCCTTGACAGAATTCCAGACCCAGCTATGGAGTCAGGTGCCCCTGGTGTAGGGGTTTTCTGTTGGTGCTACCACAGTGGAAAGTCCAGACCAGGTCTCCACCATGCGCATCCCTCCAGAATATGCCGATTTGGCTCTCGCCTTCTGTAAGAAGAAGGCAACTCAATTACCACCCCTTCATCGGGGGGATTGTGCGATACATCTCCTGGTAGATGCTGCACTTCCCAGGAGTCACGTGCATCCCCTGTCGCAAGCGGAGACGGTGGCTATGGAGACATACGTCTCTGAATCCCTGCGTCAGGGGTACATTCGGTCATCCACTTCAACCGTCTCCTTGAGTACATTTTTTGTGAAGAAGAAGGATGGAGGTTTGCCCCGTGCATTGATTATCAAGTTAACTGTACCTCACGGTAAGGTACAGTTACCTTCTACCTCTTATCGCCACGGCGATTGAGTCAATGCACGGGGCGCGCTTCTTCACAAAACTGGATCTCAGGAGCGCATACCACCTGGTGCATATCCGGGAGGGAGACGAATGGAAGATGGAGTTTAGTACCACCTCAGGGCATTACGAGTACCTTGTCATGCCGTATGGGTTGATGAATGCTCCATCAGTCTTCCAATCCTTTGTCGACGAGATTTTCAGGGACCTGCACGGGTAGGGTGTAGTGGTGTATATCGATGACATTCTGGTATACTCCGCTACACGTGCCGAGCATGTGTCTTTGGTGCACAAGGTACTTGGACGACTGATGGAGCATGACCGTCAAGGCTGAGAAATGCTGTTCTTTCAGCAAGCCGTCTCCTTCCTAGGGTATCGCATTTCCACGTCAGGGGTGGAGATGGAGAGTGACCGCATTTCAGCCGTGCGTAATTGGCCGACTCTCACCACGGTAAAGGAGGTGCAGTGATTTTCAGGGTTTTCCAATTACTACTGGAGGTTTATATGGGGTTTTGGTCAGGTGGCTTCTCCCATTACCTCACTGCTGATGGGGGGTCCTGTATGTCTGCGGTGGTCAGTTGAGGCAGACAGGGCTTTTGGGCAACTAAGGGCTCTGTTTACCTCGGCGCCCTTGCTGGCCCATCCGGATCCCTCTTTGGTGTTCATAGTGGAGGTGGATGCGTCCGAGGCTGGAATAGGAGCGGTGCTCTCTCAGCGCTCGGGTACGCCACTGAATATCTGCCCCTGTGCATTCTTCGAAGAAGCTCAGCCTGGCGGAGCAAAACTATGACGTGGGGGACCAGGAGCTGTTGGCTGTAGACAAGGCCTTGAAGACGTGGAGACATTGGCTTGAGGGGGCTAAACACCATTTTCTCATCTGGACTGACCACTGCAATCTGGAGTACATCCGGTCAGCGAGAAGACTGAACCCTCGCCAGGCAAGGTGGGCCATGTTTTTCACCCGATTTGTTTTCACCCTTTGCTGTACACCAGCGGAACCCATCCAACTTGAAGGAGGTGGAGCAGTTTTGCCTTGAAGAATGGGTAAAAATCCCAGTGGCTAGATGTGCCAAGCTTATAGAGACATACCCCAAATGACTTGCAGCTGTAATTGCTGCAAAAGTTGGCTCTACAAAGTATTGCCTTTGGGGAGGGGGTGAAGAGTTATGCACACGGTCACGTCCTGACCTTAGTTCCTTTTGTATGTCTGTATTTTAGGTTGGTCAGGGCGTGAGTTGGGGTGGGCATTCTATGTTTTGTTCTTGTGTTTATATTTCTTTGTGTTTGGCCTGGTATGGTTCCCAATCAGAGGCAGCTGTCAATCGTTGTCTCTGATTGAGAACCATACTTAGGTAGCCTGTTTTCCCACTTTTGTTTGTGGCTGGTTATTTTCCGTTTCAGTGTTTTCACCATACGGGACTGTTTCGGTTTTCTGTTATTCTCTTGTTTGTTTTCTGTGTTCAGTGTAATAAATTTGACGAACACTTACCATGCTGCATATTGGTCCGATATTTCCTACTCCTCCTCCTCAGAGGAAGACGACAACCATTACACACACTCATGTTTTCTGTTCTTTTGTGTTTCCTTGTTTGTTTCACAAGAAGAAAAATGTGCATCTTCAAAATGGTAGGCATGTTGTGTAAATCAAATGATACAACCCCCCCAAAAAATCTATTTTATTTCCAGGTTGTAAGGCAACAAAATAGGAAAAATGCCAAGGGGGTGAATACTTTCGCAAGCCACTGTACACCTTATGGAACAGCGGGGACTGTGAAGAAACGCACACAAAGGTACAGACACACGCATACACATACATTGTAATATTGTTGTATAAAGTGGTGATTTTAGCATGTAAATCTCTGTGGGGAAATAAAAAATAAATGTTGAGGATGCATGCCAGCAAAGCTGCTACACAACACAACACTAAACAACACATTAATTGCACTATAATGGTGACAAACTGTGCCCACAAACTGTTAGGGCCTACATAAAGCTACCCTAACAGCAGAGTCCCAACAGCAGTCCCAACACCTTACCAGTGCTGCACCTGGCTATCAGCGGAGCCTTGTCTGGCAGCAAAACAGTTCATTCAGCCCCATTTACTGCCTTTTAAAAAAACATAGCTGATATGGCTGACTTGCTTAAACAAATGTGGTGTTTACTGACAATTGAGATGTACAAACTATGGTATAAGGGGAAGACAAGCAGATAAGAGGCAATCCGTAATTTCAATTAAGACATGAATTAGCGAGCTAGGACAGACGTAGTCAATTTAACTATTTGTTCAGCAATTTTGAAATATACAGCGAATTCAGAACGGAATTAAACTAAATATAAACAAGGTCGAGTCATGATGACGTCAGTGATCTTCAGGTCGTAGCTCTACAAGGAGGCCCAGGTTCCCGACTTACAATTCAGAGTTGGATGACCGTTCAAAACATATTACCCAGTCGGAGCTCATTTTTTCCCGAGTTCCCAGTTGTCTTGAACTCAGTAGCCATCTGATTAGATATTCAGGAGTCTTATGGCTTGGGGGTAGAAGCTGTTCAGAAGCCTCTTGGACCTAGACTTGGCGCTCCGGTACCGCTTGCCATGCGATAGCAGAGAGAACAGTCTATGACTAGGATGGCTGGAGTCTTTGACAATTTTTAGGGCCTTCCTCTGACACCGTCTGTTATAGAGGTCCTGGATGGCAGGAAGCTTGGCCCCAGTGATGTACTGGGCCGTTCGCACTACCCTCTGCAGTGCCTTGCAGTCGGAGGCCGAGTAGTTGCCATCCCAGGCAGTGATGCAACCAGTCAAGATGATCTCGATGCTGCAGCTGTAGAACCTTTAGACGATCTGAGGACCCATGCCAAATCTTTTCAGTCTCCTGTGGGGGAATAGGTTATGTCGTGTCCTCTTCACGACGGTCTTGGTGTGATTGGACCATGTTAGTTTGTTGGCTATGTGGACACCAAGGAACTTGAAGCTCTCAATCTGCTCCACTGCAGCCCCGTCGATGAGAATGGGGGCGTGCTCTGTCCTCTTTTTCCTGTAGTCCACAATAATCTCATTTGACTTTCATTTGAGCTTTGAGGGCACTATGGTGTTGAACTCTGAGCTGTAGTCAATGAATAACATTCTCACATAGGTGTTCCTTTTGTCCAGGTGGGAAATGGCAGTGTGGAGTGCAATAGAGATTGCATCGTCTGTGGATCTCATGGAGCGGAATGTCAATTTGGGTGGGTCAAGGGTTTTTGGGATAATGTGTTGATGTGAGCCATGACCAGCCTTTCAAATCTCTTCATGGCTATAGACATGAGTGCTACAGGTTGGTAGTCATTTTTGCAGGTTACCTTGGTGTTCTTGGGTACAGGCACTATGGTTGTCTACTTTAAACATGTTGGTGTTACGGAATTGGACTTGGAGAGGTTGAAAATGTCAGTGAAGACACTTGCCAGTTAGTCAGCACATGCGCACAGTACACATTCTGGAAATCCGTCTGAACCTGTGGCCTTGTGAATGTTGACCTGTTTCAAGGTCTTACTCACATAGGCTGTGGAGAGCATGATCACACAGTCTTTCGGAACAGCTGGTGCTCTCATGCATGTTTCAGTGTTATTTGCCTCGATGCGAGCATAGATGTAGTTTAGCTCATCTGGTAGGCTCGTGTCACTGGGCAGCTCTTGGCAGTGCTTCCCTTTGTAATCTGTAATGGTTTACAGGCCCTGCTACACCCAACAAGCATCAGAGCCGGTGTAGTACGATTCGATGTTAGTCCTGTATTGAAGCTTTGCCTGTTTGATGGTTCGTCGGAGGGCATAGGGGGATTTCTTATAAGCTTCCGGGTTAGAGTCCCGCACCTTGAAAGCGGCAGCTCTAGCCTTTAGCTCAGTGCGGATGTTGCCTGTAATCCGTGGCTTCTGGTTGGGTATGTGCGTACGGTCACTGTGGGGATGACGTCATCGATGCATTAGTCACTGGTGCTTCCTGCTTTAATTTTAGCTTGTAAGCAGGATTCAGGAGGATAGAATTATGGTCAGATTTGCCAAATGGAGGGCCGAGGGAGAGCTTTGTTTGCATCTATGTGTGTGGAGTAAAGGTGGTCCAGTGTTCTTTTCCCTCTGGTTGCACATTTAACATGCTGATAGAAATTTGGTAAAACGGATTTAAGTTTCCCTACATTAAAGGCCCCGGCTACTAAGAGCGCCGCCTCTGGGTGAGTGTTTTCTTGTTTGCTTATGGTGGAATACAGCTCATTCAATGCTGTCTTAGTGACAGCTGCTGACAGTGGTGGTATGTAAACAGCTATGAAAAATACAGATCAAAACTCTCTAGGTAGATAGTGTGGTCTACAGCTTGTCATGAGAAACTCTACCTCTGACGAGCAGTAGCTCGAGACTTCCCTAGATATCGTGCACTAGCTGTTATTTACAAAAATACATAGTCCGCCCCTTGTCTTACCAGATGCTGCTGTTCTTTCCTGCCGGTACAGCGTATAGCCAGCCAGCTGTATGTTGATAGTGTTGTCGTTCAGCCACAACTCCGTGAAGCATAAGATGTTACCGTTTTGAATGTCCCGTTGGTAGCTTAATCTTCCACGTAAATCATTGATTTTATTCTCCAAAGATTGCGCGGATGCTAGCAGAATGGAAGGAAGTGGGGATTTATTCGATCGCCTATTCTCCGGCAGCCTGTCCTTTGAACCCTTTTCTCCTCCTCGTCTTCACACAAATCACGGGGATATGGGCCTGTTCCCAAGAAAGCAGTATATCATTTGTGTTGGGCTCATCGGACTCGTGAAAGGAAAAAAAAGATTCTGCTCATCCGTGGTGAGTAATCTCAGTCCTGATGTCTAGATGTTATTTTCGGTTATAAGAGACGGTAGCGGCAACATTATGTACAACGCAAATAAACAAACAAAAAAACACAATCGGTTTGGGACACGTAAACCATTTGCATTCCTCTCCGGCACCATTTTATCAGATAAAGGGGCAATCCTAGGTTGCTACATACATTTTTGGACTTTTTTTTTACATAATTTTTTTTTTTACATACATTTTTGGAGAAATTAATTATACAGTACCAGTCAAAAGTTTGGACACAGGGTTTTTCTTTAGTTTTTACTATTTTGTACATTGCATAATAATAGTGAAGACATCTAAACTATGAAATAACACATATGGAATCAAAAAAAGTCTTAAAACAAATCAAAATATATTTAACATTTTAGATTCTTCAAAGTAGCCACCCTTTGCCTTGATGACATCTTTGCACATTCTTAACATTCTCTCAATCAGCTTCACCTGGAATGCTTTTCCAACGATCTTGAAAGAGTTCCCACATATGCTGAGCACTTGTTGGCTGTTTTTCCTTCACTCTGCGGTCCAACTCATCGCAAACCACCTCAATTGGGTTGAGGTCGGGTGATTGTGGAGGCTGGTCATCTGATGCAGCACTCCATCACTCTCCTTCTTGGTCAAATAGCCCGTACACAGCCTGGAGGTGTGTTGGGTCATTGTCCTGTTGAAAAATGAATAATTGCCCTAAAAAGCGCAAACCAGATGGGATGGCGTATCGCTGTCTCCTCTGAACAGCTGATGTTGAGATGTGTTTGTTACTCTAACTCTGTGAAGCATTTTTTTGGGCTGCAATTTCTGAGGCTGGTAACTCTAATGAACTTATCCTCTGCAGCAGAGGTAATTCTGGGTCTTCCTTTCCTGTGGCGGTACTCATCATAGCGCTTGATGGTTTTTGCGACTGCACTTGAAAAACTTTCAAAGTTCTTGACATTTTCCGGATGGACTGAACTTCATGTCTTAAAGTAAGGGAAGACCCCCCTGAAGTGGACAAAAATGAATGGCAAGTCATTGGCACCGGACAAACCATATACACATTGGTCAATACCACCCAATTGGACGTAAATTCGTGCAAAGTTGATGGCAAATGTCATATGGCTATTGCCAGTTGTAACACTTCAAAAATCCAACAGGGGGTGAGTGCGCTCCACCGTGGTTTTTCATATTGGAAATGGACATCAAGTCAACATCCAAAAGCAAAATTTGGAAAAAATGATTTTTTTGTCAAAAATTATCACCCCTTAAAAAAGTGCTTTCTGGACCGTTTTTTGAAATTCTTTCGATTTTTTTGTCAATTACACATGTGTAAGAACTGTATGAATATACTTTTGTCAAATTTTATTAGCCTAATTTAAATTTTATTTTTACATGCGCATAAGAAATATGTTTTGTCCATTTGCAATGTGATTTCATAGGAAGTCAAAAGTCAAAAGTCAAAAATGTCAAAATGTTGTAAAAAACTTCACACACCCTTAAAAAAGTGCTTTCTGGACCGTTTTTCAAAATTCTTTCCATTTTTGTGTCAATTACACATGTGTAAGAACTGTATGAATATACTTTTGTCCAATTTTATTAGCCTAATTTTAATTTTATTTTTGACATGCGCATAAGAAATATGTTTTGTCCATTTGCAATGTGATTTCATAGGAAGTCAAAAGTCAAAAGTCAAAAATGTCAAAATGTTGTAAAAAACTTCACACACCCTTAAAAAAGTGCTTTCTGGACCGTTTTTCAAAATTCTTTCCATTTTTGTGTCAATTACACATGTATAAGAACTGTATCAACATACTTTTGTCCAATTTTATTAGCCTAATTTTAATTTTATTTTTTACATGCGCATAAGAAATATGTTTTGTCCATTTGCAATATGATTTCATATGAAGTCAAAAGTCGAAAATGTGAACTTTTTTAAAAACTTATCACCCTCGTAAAAAAGTTCTTTCTGGACCGTTTTTCGAAATTGTTTCAATTTTATGTCAATTCATCATGTGTAAGAACTATATGAATATACATTTGTAAAATTGTATTATCATATTTTTTTTTACTTGTGCATAAGGAATATGATTTGTCCATTTGCAATATGATTTCATAGGAAGTCAAAAGTCAAAGTCAAAAGTCACTTTTTTTGGGGCCAAATACCATAAGAAATTTGACATGCTCAAAAATCCTGCAGAAATGCAAAATTGACTGGCCAGATGAACTCGGGATGGCCTGGCAGTGATAGTTGCTCCTTTCCATCGCTCATTGTGTTGACTTCATCATGTCCATTTTGTGATGTTTTTTCACTGTTGAATCATATTGCAAGTGTACGGGCATTTGCAATATGGTTCAATGGGCATTTACCATAAGAAATTTGACATGCTCAAAAATCCTGCAGAAATGCAAAATTGACTGGCCAGATGAACTCGGGATGGCCTGGCAGTGATAGTTGCTCCTTTCCATCGCTCATTGTGTTGACTTCATCATGTCCATTTTGTGATGTTTTTTCACTGTTGAATCATATTGCAAGTGTAAGTGCATCGTTGCGCAACTGGTAACCCAAAAATAAAAATATGGTGATTTCATTATGTCCATTTGTTTATGTTTTCTTACTTTTGCAAAGTCACTGTGCATTTGCAATATGGTTCAATGGGCAGGTACCATCACGAATTTGTCATGCTATAAAAATCCTGCAGGAATGTGAAATTGACTGGCCCGATGAACTCGGGATGGCTGGGCAGTGATTCTGGTTAATCTCAGTCGCTCGTTAGGGTTGATTTCAGAATGTCACTTTGGTGATGGTACCTCACTGTTTAAACATATTGCAAATGGACAAGAGTCACCAGCAAGTCACCGTCCGTCAGTCAATTAGATATCATTCTGACACCAAACTGATACAAACTGACACCAAACCCACTTTTTCCAACTCGTTTAGTAGCCAACTATCACATACTTCAGAGCTGGCCCAAAATTCACAACGCCTTCGGTTCAAACCATAAAAAAAACATAAAACACGTAGTTATGTTCTAGCTGCGGGTCCATTTCTTATGTTATGTGTAGGCCTAGCTGAGGCGACCCCGAATCCCAAGTTTCGGCTCGATCGGTCATTTGGTGTCCGAGCAAAACCCTAATTGGTGCTGAAAATCCACTTTTTTCCATGACTTGCTACGGGGTCCTTGAATGAGCTATCGGACAGAAACGTTGGGGTCCGTCTCTATGGAACGAGACGGTCGCAATGCACCTAGTCTTGCGTTTCTGAGACTTTTCTAAATGTCGTCATTTTCGTAACGGTCAAAATGAATTGAAGTCATTGCAAATGTACGAGGCTGTTTCTCGGTCCGAGAACCTTCTAGAGCCACGTAACTCACCACGCACTATTGACCGGAGGTCTAGAACAGGATTCTAAAGTTTCGGAACTCTAGGTCTGACGGTTCTTTTTTAGCTCGAACAAAGCTAACTATTGCAGTCACTGTCTGTCTCTACGCACCCCAATACGTCCCTCCATCCAAGTTGTGTTTTAGTGTGATTTATTTTTCCTTTGAAATTTTATGGGAAAAATGACTGATTTACAGTTCCTGGGGGTTGCCTAATCACATATATGAAGTTTTGGAAAGATCTGACTTTTTTAACCCCTCGAAACAGCCCAAGAGACACCAATTATGGCACTTCCGGTTGGCACAGGAAGCTATAAATCAAACATATCCTCATTGAGGTATGCTTTTACAGAGTCCTGAGTTTTAAGTCCTTATGTTAAGAACTGACTGATTTACACAGGGTTGAATGCACTATGTCTATCAAACTGCAGGCAGGGTATGGGTATACACTTTTAGGGTGATTTTAACCACTTCCGGTTGCTCCAGGAAGCTTAGAATCGACACAGGTAGACCTCATAGTGGCTTGATGGACTGTTACCGAAGACAGGTTCATACGGCATTCATAACCCATATAGGCTTCAGGTTGAATTTAGGTGTGCAGGCAATGTATTCCAATGGGGAGAGAAGTCATTGTAATCTGTGAGATCAAAAAACCCTGTTTTACTGTTAAGGGTTAATGCCACACGGTCAAGGTTAGGCTTGCACAGATCGGGAGGACCTTAGGAACATTCCTGTGGTTGAATTGTCCTTCTAAACCTAAAAGCCGCTGTCACCCAAAAGCAAATGATGTTGTGGTGGAGGCTTCATTTTGGGCCTACTTTTCTAATGGTCGCTGCGCCTAGACCGTTGCTT
This sequence comes from Oncorhynchus kisutch, assembly GCF_002021735.2. Taxonomy (NCBI): domain Eukaryota; kingdom Metazoa; phylum Chordata; class Actinopteri; order Salmoniformes; family Salmonidae; genus Oncorhynchus; species Oncorhynchus kisutch. The sequence continues at coordinate 11,808,438 of NC_034175.2, read as the reverse complement.
CAGGAAGCTTAGAATTGGCACAGGTAGACCTCATAGTGGTCTGATGGACTGTCATAGAAGACAGGTTCATAAGGCATTCATAACCCACATAGGCTTCAGGTTGAATTTAGGGGTGCAGGCAATGTATTCCTATGGGGAGAGAAGTCAATGCAAACTCTTTGAAGTAAACACCTTCTTTTAACTATTAAGGGTTAATGCCACACGGTCAACGTTAGGCTTGCACGGATCGGGAGGACCTTAGGAACGTACTTGAGGTCGAATTGTGCTTCTCACCCTAACGGTTCTCTCACTGCCACCCAAAATCAAATGACATTGTGGAGAAGGCTGCATTTTGGGCCTTCTTTTTTTCAAGGTCGCTGCACTCAGAACGCGCTACGGTCAATCGGGGCGTCTCGTTAAACTCGGCACAGTCTTTTTTATTTTTTTATTTCACCTTTATTTAACCAGGTAGGCTAGTTGAGAACAAGTTCTCATTTGCAACTGCGACCTGGCCAAGATAAAGCATAGCAGTGTGAGCATACAACAAAGAGTTACACATGGAGTAAACAATTAACAAGTCAATAACACAGTAGAAAACAAAGGGGGGGTCTATATACAATGTGTGCAAAAGGCATGAGGAGGTAGGCAAATAATTACAATTTTGCAGATTAACACTGGAGTGATAAAAGATCAGATGGTCATGTACAGGTAGAGATATTGGTGTGCAGAAGAGCAGAAAAGTAAATAAATAAAAACAGTATGGGGATGAGGTAGGTGAAAAGGGTGGGCTATTTACCAATAGACTATGTACAGCTGCAGCGATCGGTTAGCTGCTCAGATAGCTGATGTTTGAAGTTGGTGAGGGAGATAAAAGTCTCCAACTTTTCAACCTTCACAGGCAGCATATTACTGGAACGAAAGGCGGCCAAATGAGGTGTTGGCTTTAGGGATGATCAGTGAGATACACCTGCTGGAGCGCGTGCTACGGATGGGTGTTGCCATCGTGACCAGTGAGCTGAGATAAGGCGGAGCTTTACCTAGCATAGACTTGTAGATGACCTGGAGCCAGTGGGTCTGGCGACGAATATGTAGCGAGGGCCAGCCGACTAGAGCATACAAGTCGCAGTGGTGGGTGGTATAAGGTGCTTTAGTGACAAAACGGATGGCACTGTGATAGACTGCATCCAGTTTGCTGAGTAGAGTGTTGGAAGCCATTTTGTAGATGACATCGCCGAAGTCGAGGATCGGTAGGATAGTCAGTTTTACTAGGGTAAGCTTGGCGGCTTGAGTGAAGGAGGCTTTGTTGCGGAATAGAAAGCCGACTCTTGATTTGATTTTCGATTGGAGATGTTTGATATGAGTCTGGAAGGAGAGTTTGCAGTCTAGCCAGACACCTAGGTACTTATAGACGTCCACATATTCTAGGTCGGAACCATCCAGGGTGGTGATGCTAGTCGGGCATGCGGGTGCAGGCAGCGACCGGTTGAAAAGCATGCATTTGGTTTTACTAGCGTTTAAGAGCAGTTGGAGGCCACGGAAGGAGTGTTGTATGGCATTGAAGCTTGTTTTGAGGTTAGATAGCACAGTGTCCAAAGACGTGCCGAAGGTATATAGAATGGTGTCGTCTGCGTAGAGGTGGATCAGGGAATCGCCCGCAGCAAGAGCAACATCATTGATATACACAGAGAAAAGAGTCGGCCCGAGAATTGAACCCTGTGGCACCCCCATAGAGACTGCCAGAGGACCGGACAGCATGCCCTCCGATTTGACACACTGAACTCTGTCTGCAAAGTAATTGGTGAACCAGGCAAGGCAGTCATCCGAAAAACCGAGGCTACTGAGTCTGCCGATAAGAATATGGTGATTGACAGAGTCGAAAGCCTTGGCAAGGTCGATGAAGACGGCTGCACAGTACTGTCTTTTATCGATGGCGGTTATGATGTCGTTTAGTACCTTGAGTGTGGCTGAGGTGCACCCATGACCGGCTCGGAAACCAGATTGCACAGCGGAGAAGGTACGGTGGGATTCGAGATGGTCAGTGACCTGTTTGTTGACTTGGCTTTCGAAGACCTTAGATAGGCAGGGCAGGATGGATATAGGTCTGTAACAGTTTGGGTCCAGGGTGTCTCCCCCTTTGAAGAGGGGGATGACTGCGGCAGCTATCCAATCCTTGGGGATCTCAGACGATATGAAAGAGAGGTTGAACAGGCTGGTAATAGGGGTTGCGACAATGGTGGCAGATAGTTTCAGAAATAGAGGGTCCAGATTGTCAAGCCCAGCTGATTTGTACGGGTCCAGGTTTTGCAGCTCTTTCAGAACATCTGCTATCTGGATTTGGGTAAAGGAGAACCTGGAGAGGCTTGGGCGAGGAGCTGCGGGGGGGGCGGAGCTGTTGGCCGAGGTTGAAGTAGCCAGGCGGAAGGCATGGCCAGCCGTTGAGAAATGCTTATTGAAGTTTTCGATAATCATGGATTTATCAGTGGTGACCGTGTTACCTAGCCTCAGTGCAGTGGGCAGCTGGGAGGAGGTGCTCTTGTTCTCCATGGACTTCACAGTGTCCCAGAACTTTTTGGAGTTGGAGCTACAGGATGCAAACTTCTGCCTGAAGAAGCTGGCCTTAGCTTTCCTGACTGACTGCGTGTATTGGTTCCGGACTTCCCTGAACAGTTGCATATCACGGGGACTATTCGATGCTATTGCAGTCCGCCACAGGATGTTTTTGTGCTGGTCGAGGGCAGTCAGGTCTGGGGTGAACCAAGGGCTGTATCTGTTCTTAGTTCTGCATTTTTTGAACGGAGCATGCTTATCTAAAATGGTGAGGAAGTTACTTTTAAAGAATGACCAGGCATCCTCAACTGACGGGATGAGGTCAATGTCCTTCCAGGATACCCGGGCCAGGTCGATTAGAAAGGCCTGCTCACAGAAGTGTTTTAGGGAGCGTTTGACAGTAATGAGGGGTGGTCGTTTGACTGCGGCTCCATAGCGGATACAGGCAATGAGGCAGTGATCGCTGAGATCCTGGTTGAAGACAGCGGAGGTGTATTTGGAGGGCCAGTTGGTCAGGATGACGTCTATGAGGGTGCCCTTGTTTACAGAGTTAGGGTTGTACCTGGTGGGTTCCTTGATGATTTGTGTGAGATTGAGGGCATCTAGCTTAGATTGTAGGACTGGCGGGGTGTTAAGCATATCCCAGTTTAGGTCACCTAACAGAACAAACTCTGAAGCTAGATGGGGGGCGATCAATTCACAAATGGTGTCCAGGGCACAGCTGGGAGCTGAGGGGGGTCGGTAGCAGGCGGCAACCGTGAGAGACTTATTTCTGGAGAGAGTAATTTTCAAAATTAGTAGTTCGAACTGTTTGGGTATGGACCTGGAAAGTATGACATTACTTTGCAGGCTATCTCTGCAGTAAACTGCAACTCCTCCCCCTTTGGCAGTTCTATCTTGACGGAAGATGTTATAGTTGGGTATGGAAATCTCTGAATTTTTGGTGGCCTTCCTGAGCCAGGATTCAGACACAGCAAGGACATCAGGGTTAGCAGAGTGTGCTAAAGCAGTGAGTAAGACAAACTTAGGGAGGAGGCTTCTGATGTTGACATGCATGAAACCAAGGCTTTTTCGAACACAGAAGTCAACAAATGAGGGTGCCTGGGGACATGCAGGGCCTGGGTTTACCTCCACATCACCCGCGGAACAGAGAAGGAGTAGTATGAGGGTGCGGCTAAAGGCTATCAAAACTGGTCGCCTAGAGCGTTGGGGACAGAGAATAAGAGGAGCAGGTTTCTGGGCATGGTAGAATATATTCAGGGCATAATGCGCAGACAGGGGTATGGTGGGGTGCGGGTACAGCGGAGGTAAGCCCAGGCACTGGGTGATGATGAGAGAGGTTGTATCTCTGGACATGCTGGTAGTAATGGGTGAGGTCACCGCATGTGTGGGAGGTGGGACAAAGGAGTTATCAGGGGTATGAAGAGTGGAACTAGGGGCTCCATTGTGAACTAAAACAATGATAACTAACCTGAACAACAGTATACAAGGCATATTGACATTTGAGAGAGACATACAGCGAGGCATACAGTAATCACAGGTGTTGAAATGGGAAAGCTAGCTAAAACAGTAGGTGAGACAACAGCTAATCAGCTAGCACAACAACAGCAGGTAAAATGGCGTAGACTAGGCAACGGGGCCAACAGATAAAACAAACAAGCAGAATGGAGTACCGTGATTTATGGACAGTCCAGCGTGCATCAGCTATGTAGCCAAGAGATCAGTGTCCAGGGGGCAGCGGTGGATGGGGAAGGGAAGCTGGACTGGCGAGTGTTATCCAGGTAAAAAAAAAAAAACGAACAATGACTAAATAGCTTGTAGCTAGTTAGCTGGTTAGCTTCTGGAGGTTCTTGAGTGTGTTCTAAAAATAAATAAAAAATAATAGCGATTCCGTATCACATTGGGTGAGGCAGGTTTCCGGAAGGTATAAACAAATTAAAAGTCAAAAGAGATAGAAAGTAAATATGGGTCCGGTGGGCGTTTGGAACGCGGCGATTCAGGCGGTTTGCAGGCCTGTGCTAACAAGCTAACAGTTTGTAGGCCCGGGCTAGACAAGGTAGCAGTTAGCGGACCGGAGCTGGACAAGCTAGCAGTTAGCAGGCCGAATTAGCAAGCAGGGAGATAGCGAGGGCTAGAGAGTTAGCCTTTGGGGGACGTCGCAATGGGGTGAGTCTGTTTATTCCTCTTCATGCGGTGACATCGATAGACCGGTCGTGGGCCCGGGTATTGTAGCTCAGGAGTATGCTACGGTGGTAGCGCTGGCCGGGCTAGCTTCAAGCTAAGTGGGTGGAAACGCTAGCCAGGGGTAATCATCCGGGGTTGCGGTTTAGCTAGATAGCTAGTTGTGAAGATCCAGCGTATTTGGAAGCTTAGGTTTAGCAAAATGTTTTTAAAGGGATAGCTATGTAAAAAACGAAAAATATGTAAAAAAACGAAAAATAAACAAAATATAAACAAAATATACAGGGACACGACACGACAGGACGACTTACTGCTACGCCATCTTGGATCATCATCAGAGTCTGGAGACTATGGTGATGCAATTTTTTGTGTTGATATCAGAATGCCATTTTGGTGATGGTCCCTCTCCGTTTAAACACATTGCAAATGTACAAAAGTCAAGTAGCAAGTCAGTGTCCATCAGTCAATTAGATGTCATTATGACACCAAACTGATATCAATTGACACCAAACCCACTTTTATCTACTCATTTAGAAGCCAACTATCACATATGTCAGAGCAGGCCCATAATTCACAGCGCCTTCGGTTTAAAACATAATAAAAACGTAAAACACATAGTTACGTTCTAGCTGCGGGTCCAGGTCGGACATTATGTGTAGGCCTATGTGAGGCGACCCCGAATCCCGAGTTTCGGCTCGATAGCTCCTTCGGTGCCCGAGTAAAACCCTAATTGGTGCTGAAAATCCACTTTTTTCCATGCCTTGCTACGGGGTCCTTGAATGAGCTATCGGACAGAAACGTTGGGATCTGTCTCTATGGGCCGAGCCGGTTTCAATGCACCTAGCCTTGCGTCTCTGAGACTTTTCTAAATGTCGTCATTTTTGTAATGGTCAAAATGAATTGAAATCATTGCAAATGTACGAGGCTGTTTCTCGGTCCGAGAACCTTCTAGAGCCACCTAACTCACCACGCACTATCGACCAGAGGTCTAGAACAGGATTCTAAAGTTTCGGAACTCTAGGTCTGACGGTTCTTTTTTAGCTCGAACAAAGCTAACTATTGCAGTCACTGTCTGTCTCTACGCACCCCAATACGTCCCTCCATCCAAGTTGTGTTTTAGTGTGATTTATTTTTCCTTCGAAATTTTATGGGAAAAATGACTGATTTACAGTTCATGGGGGTTGCCTAATCACATATATGAAGTTTTGGAAAGATCTGACTTTTGTAACCCCTCGAAACAGCCCAAGAGACACCAATTATGGCACTTCCGGTTGGCACAGGAAGCTATAAGTCAACACATATCCTCACTGGGGTATGCTTTTACAGAATCCTGAGTTTAAGTCCTTACGTTAAGAATTGACTGATTTACACAGGGTTGAATGCACTATGTCTATCAAACTGCAGGCAGGGTATGGATAAACACTTTTAGGGTGATTTTAACCACTTCCGGTTGGTCCAGGAAGCTTAGAATCAACACAGGTAGACCTCGTAGTGGCCTGATGGACTGTCATCGAAGACAGGTTCATACGACATTCATAACCCACATAGGCTTCAGGTTGAATTTAGGGGTGCAGGCAATGTATTCCTATGGGGAGAGAAGTCAATGCAAACTCTTTGAAGTAAACACCTTCTTTTAACTATTAAGGGTTAATGCCACACGGTCAACGTTAGGCTTGCACGGATCGGGAGGACCTCAGGAACGTACCTGAGGTCGAATTGTGCTTCTCACCCTAACGGTTCTCTCACTGTCACCCAAAAGCAAATGACGTTGTGGGGCAGGCTTCATTTTGGGCCTACTTTTCTAATGGTCGCTGCGCTTAGACCGAGCGAGCTACGGTCAAGCGGGATATCTCGTTGAACTCGGCACGGCCTAGAGATTATGTTTATGCCATTGCCTGCTCTCTGTGTCTTTGAGCACCACACTTTCTCACTCCATCCTTGCTGTGTGTGTGTGTGAGAGCTTTTCTTTGACATCTGCTGGGAGAAATGACTGATTTACAGTTTAGGAGGGTTACCTAGTCACACATATGAAGTTTTGGAGAGATGTGACTTTTCTAACCCTTCAAAACAGACAGTGTGACCCAATTAAAGGCACTTCCGGTTGGCACAGGAAGCTATAAGTAAACACATATCTTGATTGACATAGAAACTTACAGAATCCTGAATTTTAAGTCTTTAAGTTAAGAATTGACTGATCTACGATATACACAGGGTTGAATGTAGTCATTTTCACCTTTGAAGGTTATGTACATCAAAACACCTTTTGGGTTAATTTAACCACTTCCGTTTGCTTCAGGAAGCTTAGAATTGGCACAGGTAGACCTCATAGTGGTCTGATGGACTGTCATAGAAGACAGGTTCATTAGGCATTCATAACCCACATAGGCTTCAGGTTGAATTTAGGGCTGCAGGCAATGTATTCCTATGGGGAGAGAAGTCAATGCAAACTCTTTGAAGTAAACACCTTTTTTTAACTATTAAGGGTTAATGCCACACGGTCAACGTTAGGCTTGCACGGATCGGGAGGACCTCAGGTACGTTCCTGAGGTCGAATTGTGCTTCTCACCTTAACGGTTCTCTCACTGTCACCCAAAAGCAAATGACATTGAGGGCCAGCCTTCATTTTGGGCCTACTTTTCTAATGGTCGCTGTGCTTAGACCGAGCGAGCTACGGTCAAGCGGGGCATCTTGTTGAACTCGGCATGGCCTAGAGAATATGGAAATGCCATTGTAGGTGTCTTTAAGCACCGCACTTTGTCACTCCATCCTTGCTGTGTGTGTGTTTCTGTGTGTGTGTGTGTGAGAGAGAGCTTTTCTTTGACATCTGTTGGGAGAAATGACTGACTTACAGTTTATGGGGGTTGCCTAATCACACATATGAAGTTTTGAAAAGATCTGACCTTTTTAACCCTTGGAAAATGCCACTGTGACACCATTTAAGGCACTTCCGGTTGGCACAGGAAGCTATAAATAAACTCATATCCTGATTGAGGTATGCCTTTACATAATCCTGAGTTTTAAGTCTTTACGTTAAGAACTGAGTTATTTACGGAGGGTTTAGGGAGTGTGTGTTATTTCAGAAAATCATAAAAAATCACAGAAATCTCGCAGAGCTCCGCAGCACACTTTAAAAAGATTCGTAAGAACACCCTGCAACTGGATCTGTAACCGTTGAAAAAAAAAAACACCTATCCGTGAACATCACCAATCTGTCGTTGTACGATTTCTCTTAAATGACGATAGATAAATGGCTGTTTTTTTTTTTATTGACACCGGAGGCTCCTTGACTTTGAGGTGAAATGGAAAAATAATTTCTCTATTTTCATTTTGGACCTTTAATCCCAGATAAATGGCCATAACTCAAAAACCGTTGAGGCCTAGACGCCATCTTGTTCAGGGCCAAATGCCCGTTATGCCAAACCTACGCTCACCGAGTTTCGGCTTTGAAATATTTTCAGTTTTCGAGATAAGGCCCCGTCGTGAATCGTGATGTTTTGTCCAATAGCAATATGATTGCTTATGCCCTCTTGTGGGAATTTCCGGGACAGCGGCAAAATGACCAAAATCGTATTATTTTTGTAAAACGGAAACCGAATGTCCGACAAAGTTCATTTGATGACTTCCCGGTAGGTCCGGCCCTGCCGCTCGGCCCGACGCCGTCCGCGAATTTTACAAACGATTTCGGACGTCTAGTAAGGGACCGTACATTTCCAATATGGACTTTCTCACTAACCATATGGCACCTGCCGAAATCTTCCCTTAAGGTATGTAATGATGGACTGTCATTTTCTCGTTGCTTATTTGAGCTTTTCGTGACATAATATGGACTTGGTATTTTACCAAATAGGACTATCTTCTGTATATCACCCCTACCTTGTCACAATTTAACTGATTGTCTCAAACGCATTTAGAAGGAAAGAAAGTCCACAAATTTACTTTTAACAAGGCACACCTGTTAAATGAAATGCATTCCAGGTGACTACCTCATGTAGCTGGTTGAGAGAATGCCAAGAGTGTGCAAAGCTGTCATCTAGGAAAAGGGTGGCTACTTTGATTAATCTCAAATATTAAATATATTTTGATTTGTTTAACACTTATTTTGTTTACTACATGATTCCATATGTGTTATTTCATAGTTTTGATGTCTACAATGTACTATTCTACAATGTAGAAAATAGTAAAAATAAAGAAAAACCATTGAATGAGTGAGTGTGTCCAAACTTTTGACTGGTACTGTATATATCCATTGATTCTTGAAGAATATAACATATAAATGCCTCATGAGCTTTGTTCAACTAATGAATATTTCTCCATCCCCATCCCGTAGCTTTTTACTGAAACTGTGGCGGTGAGTGCACTTTGTTTATGTTTCAATAAAGGGTTGAAACACCTTTAATAGAGTAATGGTGTTATTATATGGTGCAATCCTCTTGTGAGTGAGTTACTTTTGTGCCATTAATATCAAGCAAAACTTCTGAAGTTGAGAACAAAATTCTTAGCATTGCAAACAAAATTAATGATATTGAAAGAAAAACATGAACTGAAAAGTATTGATGGCAAAACAAAATATTGGAAGGAAATTATTTCGAAATGCGAGAACAAATTAATGCCGAAATGTTTTATTTTTCAGTTCATGATAACGCGATTAAATACAACTCCTCCATCTTTCCTGCAATTTTCCCTATATTTGGTTATGTTACCCTTTCTGTGCCTTTTTTCCAGTTGCAAGTTTGGCACATTAATTCCAGAACATTGCACCCTGGATAAGAGACCAGATGTAGCTGGAAGTGGTAGAATTATTTTTGGTGAATTTTATTTTAATTTTTTTTACGAGGGAAAAACACGTCTGAAAACCACGTCTGACTTGTGAATAGATATATATTTTTCATGTGAAAACGTTCAAGTGATTTGTTCACACGTGTTTTTTCACGTGATTTATTCATGTATTTTTTTTACAAGTGTGAGACAGAGAGGCCCATCGCTTCACGCTGCCAGCCAACACAGGAAGGTAGAAGTAAAGGCATTATCTTTCCTTCATCAGGCACACACAACACGATAGCTCTCCTCTCAAGATCCAGCCAAGCCAAGCAGAACACACAACACGATAGCTCTCCTCTCAAGATCCAGCCAAGCCAAGCAGAACACACAACACGATAGCTCTCTTCTCTGAGCAGGCCAAGCCAAGCAGTACACACAACACAACAACACATGCACGCACAAAGCAAAAAGGGTTCTACCTGGAACCAAAAAGGGTTCTCCTATGAGGACAGCTGAAGAACCCTTTTGGAACCCTTTTTTCTAACAGTGTAGGTCAAGCCATAGTTTCCACAATAATTGACAGTGAACTTCACTAAGTTAACGTCACTAAAAGATTTTGACAAAATTATTCATTCATATTCCAGCATTTCTAGCTATGCTCTTTTATCGCCCTCTTCCATACTCCTACATTTAGCATTTTCTGCACCGAAATCACAAGAAATCGTTATTTCATATCTCACAACACTTCCTGCATCTATCATGTAGACCATATAACATTTTCCCTCTCCTGCCTCCCTCATTCTAAAGCACGTTACCCCTGTCCCCCTGCCTTTATCCAGCACTAACCCCCCTCTACATGCTTTTGGCCTCACACAGGTCAATGAAAAACCTTTACAGACCTCCCTGCTCTTATCAAACAGAACACCCCCCCCCCCCCCCCCCTCATTTCCTCCTTCCCTGTATATTTCCCCCTTTCCTTCTTCTCCTGCCCTGGTGTGTTTTTATCTTCCCAGTACCGCCCAATCTCTCTGTAAGTCCAGGGCAGGCAGGCTTCCATATACTGCATATAAGCATATCCTCTTTGTGTGTGTGTGTGCGTGTGTGTGTGTGTATCTTTGTGTGTGTCTAAGGCAGAGATAGTAGTGAGATGGGTTTTCAGCTCCTCTCTCCTATCTTGGGCAAACAGGCACACACAGACCTTTGATTTCCAGAAACACCTCTACCTACCATCACCACATGCCATTATGGCCGTCACAATCAGGAAATGCAAAATTCTACAATGCTGGAAGACGCCCCAGACTTCTTCTGATGTCAAGTTGATTTCTCTCCAAGTATTATTTTTATTAGAAAATGGCTGATATAATCAGGTCTGGATCTTGTTTGTTTGTTTGTGTGTGTGTGTGTGTGTGTGTGTGTGTGTGTGTGTGTGTGTGTGTGTGTGTGTGTGTGTGTGTGTGTGTGTGTGTGTGTGTGTGTGTGTGTGTGTGTGTGTGTGTGTGTGTGTGTGTGTGTGTGTGTGTGTGTGTGTGTGTGTGCGTGTGTGCGTGTGTGTGTGAGTGAGAGCGTGAGAGAGTGAGAGAGAGAGAACCGCCCATTGTGATTGAATGAACAGAACTCAAAAGGGTTCTACCTACAACCAAAAGTGTTCTACCTGGAACCAAAAAGGGTTCTTCAAAGGGTTATCCTATGGGAACAGCTGGAAAAACATTTAGGTTCTAGATAGTGCATTTGTTCTAATAGTAGTTCTACGTCGTTGATGTACTGATGCGTTACAACCCCAGCAAAATTAGAAAACAAAGTTTCTTTTGAAGTACTTCATGTCTCTTCAAAAGGGAGGGATGGACTTTGCTCTCTCTTTCTTTATCTCTCTCTCTCTCTTTTCCTCCTTCAAAAAGACTCTCCTCAAAATAATATCAGGATTTTATCACTACACATGATGATAATCTCTAATGTGAAATTACCCTCTTTTTCATCTTGAGGCTGAGAGAAAGAACACGTAATCTCTTCATTCACCATCTTGGCTTCAAAAGCCCGCCCGGGGTTCATTGAGGGTATTGGCATTCAAGCATGACTTAAGATTCAAGTGGCCGTTGTGTGTTTCTATTGTCCAATGGAAGCCATCCTACGGACTGCAAATGTCAGTGTGTTTCTAACGATAACAGAATGGCCGTGTTTGACTTGTGTAAGATTGGATGTATCCTTTTGTTGGGTTTAGAGATGCTGAGAAATAAGCTGGCAGCTGAGTCTATTCCTCCTCATCTTCTCCACCCTGTCGGACAAAATTGCTACTGAGTTTCCACCGAGCTCTGTTTTACAATTCCACCGTGGTTTTAACAAAAAGGCTTGTCAATTGCCATTAGGGAGGCTGGTTTATCTTCCTTTTGGAATAAGTAACCTATCCAAACAGATGACCTGTAATTTGAACCTTTTCCTCTTCGCTATGCCTCACAAGGCTGGTTATTGCCTGGTAGGACCTTGTGCCGTGTGGAAAGCAAGTGTTTCTTGCTCAAAAGTCAGCATGTTCCATTCCTTCAACATTTTGATTTCTTGGGTCTTTGTTTTTCCACCATGACATGGTGGCTCAGTGTGCCTCAGAACAACTCAAATAAAGTGAGCAAAGATGGTGCATCAGAGCATGGAGAGGATACTGGTGGAAGATGCACTGTTACGTTTGGTTCAGCAGTCTTGAGGTTATGGTGTGTTTGTGTGTGTGTATTAGCCAATCTGTGTGTGTGCGTGTGTATGTGCGTGTACTGTATGCGTGTACGTGTGTGTGTTTGCCAGTGTGTGTCAGTGTATATTAAACGTGGTCAGGTCTTCTATTCTCATTATGCACCAGGCTCATCATCATCCTACCTGTCATTTATCTCATACCACCTCCCCTCCCCTCCCCTCCATGTGTACTGATGACACATAGAGGACAGCCAAACTTAGACAGAGGATACAGACCATGCCATGGCAGGAGGATAGGTCCTCTGCTGGAGGCTTCAATAGGCCTGCCCAACCTGTCTGTCTGTCTGTCTGTCTGTCTGTCTGTCTGTCTGTCTGTCTGTCCCTGCCACCAGCCCTATTAGAGAGCGGCAGATCTCTGCTGTCAGAGAGAGAGAGGAGAAGAGCGGGAGGTGGGGGGAAAGAGAGAGAAAGAGAGAGTGCGAGAGAGAGAGACATAGAGCGATGGAGACAGAGAACGCACCATCATTAGAGATGATTAATGATGGTGTTTAGCTAAACTATAACATTTTATTGGTTTGGTGTACTGATTGATTTAGTTGTCCACACCTGCTCTCCATATCCTGATGTCATTACCTTTTGGTGACCTGAAAATCAATGTTCAAGTGTCACAAGTTCAAGTGTTTATCAAACCAACTGAACAGAGGAATTATCCTGTGATCTGCTGCATGATGGGCAGATGATTGGTTCAGGTAAATATTATTACATCTTATGACAGCACTTGAATATGTCCTTGCAGCCAATATGGTAATCTTTCATCATAGTTCAGGTTGCAATCAGCCATATTTGTAATTTCAAATAATTGAAGTGTGTTTAAAAACAAATACTTGATGTTTGATTTACAAAATATTACTGACTTATGCAACCCTTATCAGAGGCAAATTACATGGTTCACTCACACTCTGGTATTGTTCCTCTTCAAACTTTTGTTCCCCATGATCACTTATCCTTCCCTTCTTTAACCATCCTCCTCTTTCTGATCCTGTCCACTATCTAAAAAGAGAGAGCGAAAGAGCGAGAGAGACAAAGGAGAGAGAGAGAGCGCTATAGAGAGAGAGAACAAAAGAGAAAGGAGAGAGAGAAAGAAATAGAGAGTCTTGTCTTGTCAGGATTCTCCTTAAATAATTCAAATTTTATACTTGATTCATCAAGCATAATGCCTCACATGTTATTTTTTGGAGAGGGTCTACTCAGCTCTGTGTTTTACAAAATTTAGTTGAGGATGAGAATGAGTGGCCAGGCAAGACTTCGCCTCTAAATTTGTCTTTCTGCATGGTTAATAGATTCAAGACATTACAATCCATCACTTATTGATTTAATGCTAGGTAGCATCAGTGGGGAGTATGTCCTGGATAAAGGTACTCACAGGGCTGGAGGTCTATCTGCCGTGTATTAATTACATAGAAGAAGAAGAGAGTTTCTGTGTCCCAGCCTCACTAAGTTACAATACTTTTTATTTATTTTATTTTTATTTTTTATTTAACCTTTATTTAACCAGGTAGGCTAGTTGAGAACAAGTTCTCATTTGCAACTGCGACCTGGCCAAGATAAAGCATAGCAGTGTGAGCAGACAACAAAGAGTTACACATGGAGTAAACAATTAACAAGTCAATAACACAGTAGAAAACAAAGGGGGAGTCTATATACAATGTGTGCAAAAGGCATGAGGAGGTAGGCAAATAATTACAATTTTGCAGATTAACACTGGAGTGATGAATGATCAGATGGTCATGTACAGGTAGAGAAATTGGTGTGCAAAAGAGCAGAAAAGTAAATAAATAAAAACAGTATGGGGATGAGGTAGGTGAAGAAGGGTGGGCTATTTACCAATAGACTATGTACAGCTGCAGCGATCGGTTAGCTGCTCAGATAGCTGATGTTTGAAGTTGGTGAGGGAGATAAAAGTCTCCAACTTCAGCGATTTTTGCAATTCGTTCCAGTCACAGGCAGCAGAGTACTGGAACGAAAGGCGGCCAAATGAGGTGTTGGCTTTAGGGATGATCAGTGAGATACACCTGCTGGAGCGCGTGCTACGGATGGGTGTTGCCATCGTGACCAGTGAGCTGAGATAAGGCGGAGCTTTACCTAGCATGGACTTGTAGATGACCTGGAGCCAGTGGGTCTGGCGACGAATATGTAGCGAGGGCCAGCCGACTAGAGCATACAAGTCGCAGTGGTGGGTGGTATAAGGTGCTTTAGTGACAAAACGGATGGCACTGTGATAAACTGCATCCAGTTTGCTGAGTAGAGTGTTGGAAGCCATTTTGTAGATGACATCGCCAAAGTCGAGGATCGGTAGGATAGTCAGTTTTACTAGGGTAAGCTTGGGGGCGTGAGTGAAGGAGGCTTTGTTGCGGAATAGAAAGCCGACTCTTGATTTGATTTTCGATTGGAGATGTTTGATATGAGTCTGGAAGGAGAGTTTGCAGTCTAGCCAGACACCTAGGTACTTATAGACGTCCACATATTCTAGGTCGGAACCATCCAGGGTGGTGATGCTAGTCGGGCATGCGGGTGCAGGCAGCGACCGGTTGAAAAGCATGCATTTGGTTTTACTAGCGTTTAAGAGCAGTTGGAGGCCACGGAAGGAGTGTTGTATGGCATTGAAGCTTGTTTGGAGGTTAGATAGCACAGTGTCCAAAGACGGGCCGAAAGTATATAGAATGGTGTCGTCTGCGTAGAGGTGGATCAGGGAATCGCCCGCAGCAAGAGCAACATCATTGATATACACAGAGAAAAGAGTCGGCCCGAGAATTGAACCCTGTGGCACCCCCATAGAGACTGCCAGAGGACCAGACAGCATGCCCTCCGATTTGACGCACTGAACTCTGTCTGCAAAGTAATTGGTGAACCAGGCAAGGCAGTCATCCGAAAAACCGAGGCTCCTGAGTCTGCCGATAAGAATATGGTGATTGACAGAGTCGAAAGCCTTGGCAAGGTCGATGAAGACGGCTGCACAGTACTGTCTTTTATCGATGGCGGTTATGATATCGTTGAGTACCTTGAGTGTGGCTGAGGTGCACCCATGACCGGCTCGGAAACCAGATTGCACAGCGGAGAAGGTACGGTGGGATTCGAGATGGTCAGTGACCTGTTTGTTGACTTGGCTTTCGAAGACCTTAGATAGGCAGGGCAGGATGGATATAGGTCTGTAACAGTTTGGGTCCAGGGTGTCTCCCCCTTTGAAGAGGGGGATGACTGCGGCAGCTTTCCAATCCTTGGGGATCTCAGATGATATGAAAGAGAGGTTGAACAGGCTGGTAATAGGGGTTGCGACAATGGTGGCAGATAGTTTCAGAAATAGAGGGTCCAGATTGTCAAGCCCAGCTGATTTGTACGGGTCCAGGTTTTGCAGCTCTTTCAGAACATCTGCTATCTGGATTTGGTTAAAGAAGAACCTGGAGAGGCTTGGGCGAGGAGCTGCGGGGGGGGCGGAGCTGTTGGCCGAGGTTGAAGTAGCCAGGCGGAAGGCATGGCCAGCCGTTGAGAAATGCTTATTGAAGTTTTCGATAATCATGGATTTATCAGTGGTGACCGTGTTACCTAGCCTCAGTGCAGTGGGCAGCTGGGAGGAGGTGCTCTTGTTCTCCATGGACTTCACAGTGTCCCAGAACTTTTTGGAGTTGGAGCTACAGGATGCAAACTTCTGCCTGAAGAAGCTGGCCTTAGCTTTCCTGATTGACTGCGTGTATTGGTTCCGGACTTCCCTGAACAGTTGCATATCACGGGGACTATTCGATGCTATTGCAGTCCGCCACAGGATGTTTTTGTGCTGGTCGAGGGCAGTCAGGTCTGGGGTGAACCAAGGGCTGTATCTGTTCTTAGTTCTGCATTTTTTGAACAGAGCATGCTTATCTAAAATGGTGAGGAAGTTACTTTTAAAGAATGACCAGGCATCCTCAACTGACGGGATGAGGTCAATGTCCTTCCAGGATACCCGGGCCAGGTCGATTAGAAAGGCCTGCTCACAGAAGTGCTTTAGGGAGCGTTTGACAGTGATGAGGGGTGGTCGTTTGACTGCGGCTCCGTAGCGGATACAGGCAATGAGGCAGTGATCGCTGAGATCCTGGTTGAAGACAGCGGAGGTGTATTTGGAGGGCCAGTTGGTCAGGATGACGTCTATGAGGGTGCCCTTGTTTACAGAGTTAGGGTTGTACCTGGTGGGTTCCTTGATGATTTGTGTGAGATTGAGGGCATCTAGCTTAGATTGTAGGACTGGCGGGGTGTTAAGCATATCCCAGTTTAGGTCACCTAACAGAACAAACTCTGAAGCTAGATGGGGGGCGATCAATTTACAAATGGTGTCCAGGGCACAGCTGGGAGCTGAGGGGGGTCGGTAGCAGGCAGCAACCGTGAGAGACTTATTTCTGGAGAGAGTAATTTTCAAAATTAGTAGTTCGAACTGTTTGGGTATGGACCTGGAAAGTATGACATTACTTTGCAGGCTATCTCTGCAGTAAACTGCAACTCCTCCCCCTTTGGCAGTTCTATCTTGACGGAAGATGTTATAGTTGGGTATGGAAATCTCTGAATTTTTGGTGGCCTTCCTGAGCCAGGATTCAGACACAGCAAGGACATCAGGGTTAGCAGAGTGTGCTAAAGCAGTGAGTAAAACAAACTTAGGGAGGAGGCTTCTGATGTTGACATGCATGAAACCAAGGCTTTTTCGATCACAGAAGTCAACAAATGAGGGTGCCTGGGGACATGCAGGGCCTGGGTTTACCTCCACATCACCCGCGGAACAGAGAAGGAGTAGTATGAGGGTGCGGCTAAAGGCTATCAAAACTGGTCGCCTAGAGCGTTGGGGACAGAGAATAAGAGGAGCAGGTTTCTGGGCATGGTAGAATATATTCAGGGCATAATGCGCAGACAGGGGTATGGTGGGGTGCGGGTACAGCGGAGGTAAGCCCAGGCACTGGGTGATGATGAGAGAGGTTGTATCTCTGGACATGCTGGTAGTAATGGGTGAGGTCACTGCATGTGTGGGAGGTGGGACAAAGGAGTTATCAGGGGCATGAAGAGTGGAACTAGGGGCTCCATTGTGAACTAAAACAATGATAACTAACCTGAACAACAGTATACAAGGCATATTGACATTTGAGAGAAACATACAGCGAGGCATGCAGTAATCACAGGTGTTGAATTGGGAAAGCTAGCTAAAACAGTAGGTGAGACAACAGCTAATCAGCTAGCACAACAACAGCAGGTAAAATGGCGTAGACTAGGCAACGGGGCCAACAGATAAAGCAAACAAGCAGAATGGAGTACCGTGATTAATGGACAGTCCAGCGTGCATCAGCTATGTAGCCAAGAGATCAGTGTCCAGGGGGCTGCGGTGGATGGGGCAGGGAAGCTGGACTGGCGAGTGTTATCCAGGTTAAAAAAACTAACAATGACTAAATAGCTTGTAGCTAGTTAGCTGGTTAGCTTCTGGAGGTTCTTGAGTGTGTTCTAAAAATAAAAAAATAATAGCGATTCCGTATCACATTGGGTGAGGCAGGTTTCCGGAAGGTATAAACAAATTAAAAGTCAAAAGAGATAGAAAGTAAATATGGGTCCGGTAAGCGTTTGGGACGCGGCGATTCAGGCGGTTAGCAGGCCTGTGCTAACAAGCTAACAGTTTGTAGGCCCGGGCTAGACAAGGTAGCAGTTAGCGGACCGGAGCTGGACAAGCTAGCAGTTAGCAGGCCGAATTAGCAAGCAGGGAGATAGTGAGGGCTAGAGAGTTAGCCTTTGGGGGACGTCGCGATGGGGTGAGTCTGTTTATTCCTCTTCATGCGATGACATCGACAGACCGGTCGTGGGCCCGGGTATTGTAGCTCAGGAGTATGCTACGGTGGTAGCACAGGTGCTACGGCCGGGCTAGCTTCAAGCTAAGTGGGTGGAAACGCTAGCCAGGAGTAACCCGGGGTTGCGGTTTAGCTAGATAGCTAGTTGCTGAAAAATCCAGCTGAAAGATGTTCCGTTTGCGGTGGGAATCCGGGGATGAATCCGGGAATGAAAAATAAATAGGTCCGTTATGCTCTGGTTAGAGTCGCGTTGTACGAACAGGCGAGAGCTTTCCGAACTACAGGTTAGCTGATGACCGGTTAGCTGAAGACCGCTAGCATACCCGCTGGTTAGCTGGCTAGCTTCAGTTGAGGGGTCCCGAAGTAAATATAAATACTTTAGGAATTTAGGAAAAATAGCTACATTGGGTGAGTCGGGTTGCAGGAGAGTATTTGGAAGCTTAGGTTTAGCTAAATGTTTTCAAAGAGATATGTGGAGAAAATATGTAAAAATATGTAAAAAACGAAAAAGAAACGATAAATACAGGGACACGACAGGACAGGACGACTTACTGCTTGGTTGTATAACATACGAACAATGTATGTGTGTGTGTGTGTTTGTGTTTGTGTGGGATGGCCATCGTACATGAAATATCAGCACAATAGTATGAGCAGGTCATTCAAATCTATTGTTAACCTATTGGGAGTTTAACTTCAGTTTGTTGGTAGTCTGCTCAACCCTTCTGGCGACGGTGGAATGAAAACTTCAACTACAGAGAACATTTAGCAGCCCTTTGCGTTTACTGAGAAATTACATTACATTACAAAATAGGAAGTTGAACTACTTTCTTTGTTAATATTTCTGAAGAGTGATGTGCTTGGAGGTCCTGTGTGATACAGGCAAGTTCTGAGTGAAAGGAATTCTATAGGTCGTTACCAATTAAAACGTCACAATAAGGTGCAGAGTGTTTGATTTGTCTGCTGGGGGGCAAGGAGACCCCCAGCTCTGCCAAAACCATTGACAACTTCATGCTGTTTTCAAGGGGTTGTTAAATAAATATTAAATCTATTTGGTTTTAATATCATCACTTTGAAGAGCATAGTCAGAACTACACCGTTCTGATTATTCCACATATAGCTCTATCAGAGTTAAACAACAAGTAACTGCATGTTTTTCATGATCAGTAAACATCAACTGATCGTGTCATTTCAGATATGTGAGGAAAGCCTCATAATATCTCTCAATATTGGTCACCATTAGATATTTGAGTGATATAAAATATAAGTGAACAACCTGACAAGTATGTGAGATTTAGGTGAATTCCCCATCCTTTGTGGGCGCTGTCTGTCAAGCAGCAGAAGGGAACATTTGCCGATGTTCTGTTAGCTGATTATGTTTACTTTGCAAGCTATCGCGTGGAAACTTAAAACATAGTGGTAAGTAGACCGAATGTACTTTTTTCTCCAACCAATGGAGGTCTACCTAGCAATGTTAGATAACATTATAACCTTTTCAAAATTGTTTTTAAGAGTGTTTAATCATGATTGCTGGTGACGTACATTGTAGACTTAATTGATGGATCACATCAAATTGGCCAATGTTAGATAATGACAGATGACATCATATGGCTAGTTCACAAGCTAACTTTCAGGGGATAAACTAGATGACTATATCCAAAAATTGTTTGATTTGCTTGCCATCTACAGTACCAGTCAAAAGTTTGGACACACCTACTCATTCAAGGGTTTTTCTTTATTTTTTTTACAATTTTCTAAATTGTAGAATAACAGTGAAGACATCAAAACGATGAAATAACCCATATGGAATCATGTAGTAACCAAACAAGTGGTCAAAATATATGTTACATTTGATATTTTTCAAAGTAGCCACCCATTGCATTGATGACAGCTTTGCACACTCTTGGACTTCTCTCAACCATCTTCATGAGGAATGATTTTACAACAGTCTTGAAGGAGTTCCCAAATATGCTGAGCAATTTTTGGCTGCTTTTCCTTCACTCTGCGGTCCAACTCATCCCAAACTCATCCTCAACTGGGTTAAGGTTGGGTGATTGTGGAGTCTAGGTCATCTGATGCAGCACTCATCACTCTCCTTGGTCAAATAGCGCATACATAGCCTGGAGGTGTGTTTTGGGTCATTGGAAAACAAATGATAGTACCACAAAGCGCCAGGACTACCTGGCATGATGACTCCTTGCTGTCCCCAGTCCACCTGGTCGTGCTGCTGCTCCAGTTTAAACTGTTCTGCGTGCGGCTATGGAACCCTGACCTGTTCACCGGACGTGCTACCTGTCCCCGACCTGCTGTTTTCAACTCTCTAGAGACAGCAGGAGCGGTAGAGATACTCTTAATGATCGGCTATGAAAAGCCAACTGACATTTACTCCTGAGGTGCTGACTTGTTGCACCCTCGACAACTACTGTGATTATTATTATTTGACCATGCTGGTAATTTATGAACATTTGAACATCTTAGCCATGTTCTGTTATAACCTCCACCCGGCACAGCCAGAAGAGGACTGGCCACCCCTCATGGCCTGGTTCCTCTCTAGGTTTCATCCTAGGTTTTGGCCTTTCTAGGGAGTTTTTCCTAGCCACCGTGCTTCTACACCTGCATTGCTTGCTGGTTGGTGTTTCAGGCTGGATTTCTGTACAGCATTTTGAGATATCAGCGGATGTAAGAAGGGCTATATAGATACATTTGATTTGATTTGATATAATTGATAACATTGGATAGAAAACACTCCAAAGTTTCTAAAACCATTAAAATAATGTCTGTGAGTATAACAGAACTGATATGGCAGGCAACAACCCGAGGAAAATCCATGAATGTTTTTTTGAGGTCACAGTCCATTTCAATGCTTGTCTATGAGATATACAAATAAATAGCTCCCAGATTGTAGTTCCTATGGCTTCCACTAGATGTCCACAGTCTTTAGAAAGGGTTTCAGGCTTGTTTTTGAAAAATGACCGAGTAGTTGTAGTTTTTCCAAGGTATCTCTCATTAGAAATGTAGTCTTGATGCGCGTGAAAGAGGTGCGCGCTCTTCGTCATTTATCTTCCCTATTGAATATGCTATTCTCCGTCTTAAATGTTATCATTTATTTAGATATTAGAGTAGCTGAGGATTAATTAGAAACATTGTTTGACTTGTTTGGACAAACTTTACTGGTAACCTTTTGGATTAGTTTGTATGCATGTTGAACGAGTGGATTACTGAATCAAGGGCGCCAACTAAACTGACATTTTTGGGATATAAAGAAGGACTTTATCAAACAAAATTACCTTTTGTTGTGTAGCTGAGACCCTTGGGATTGCAAACAGATGAAGATCTTCAAAGGTAAGTGATTTATTTTATCGCTTATTTTATTTGTTACTTTTGTGACACCTGTGCTGGTTTGGAAAAGTATTTTGGTGTGGGGCACCGTCGTCAGATAATTGCATGGTATACCTTTGCCGTAAAGCCTTTTTGAAATCTGACAACGTGGTTGGATTAACAAGAAGTTAAGCTTTTAAATTATGTAGGACACTTGTATGTTCATGAATGTTTAAAATGACAATTTTGTCATTTGAATTTGGCTCCAGCTTCACCGGATGTTGTTGATTTTGATCCCATTAAAGGGATCTGTGCTCTAAGGTGAAACTTTTAAAGTTCTTGACATTTCCCGTATTGACTGACCTTCATGTCTTAAAGTAATGATGGATTGTCGTTTCTCGTTGCTTATTTGAGCTGCTCTTGTCATAATATTTACTTGGTATTTTACCAAAGAGGGCTATCTTCTGTATACCACCCCTACATTGTCACAACAAAACTGATTGTCTCAAAGGAAAGAAATTCCACAAATTAACTTTTAACAAGACACAACTATTAATTGAAATCCATTCCAGGTCACTGGTTGAGAGAATGCCAAGAGTGTGCAAAGCTGTCATCAAGGCAAAGGGTGGCTACTTTGAATAACCTCAAATATAAAATATATTTCGATTTGTTTTACACTTTTTCGATTGCTACGTGAGTCCATATGTGTTATTTCATAGTTTTGATGTCTTCACTATTATTTTACAATGTAGAAAATAGAAAAAATGAACTAAAACATTGAATGAGTGGGTGTGTCCAAACTTTTGACTGGTACTGTATGGTGGTGATGACAGTAGTCGGAATGAACTTTGCCATAATGAGGACTTGCCAATGTTAAGCTCTTTCCAAAAGTCTTACCTCTGATGAAGCAAGTTAAATGACACGTTCTGTTTGCTTAGCTAGCTAGCTGCATGCCAAATGGATCGACTACCCTCACGTATCTGAAAATGCATGATCATAGGATCATGGAAAAACATGCAGTTACTTGCTGTATAAATCTGATAGAGCTACATTTGGAATAATCTGAACTGTGTAGTTCTTCAAGAGATGATCATATAAAAATCAAAAAGTTACAACATTTATTTAATGTTTATTGAAAACAGCACGTAGTTGTCAATGGTTTTAGCGGAGCTGGGGGTCTCCTCACCCCCCAGCAGCCAAATCGAACGCTCAGCATCGTATTGTGACGTTTTATGGATAACGACCTATACAATACAATACACTACAACACAATACACTACAATACAGTACAACACAATGGTTTGTACTTAAACTTCTCTGAGTCCTGTCGTCTGGGCTCATTATTAGTCTGTGCCTGCGTCCTAAGCTATCTCCCACAACCATCTCCCAGTGTGAGTGACTCCCCCACTTTCTGATGATAGTCTCACTGTGAAATAGAGAACATATAGATAATTTAACAGCCTGAGAGGTTCTGGCAGCTCTGACCTGTGTTTGCTTGGCTTTATGTTTCCATACTATACTGTTTATTTGGAGAGCTGCAATTGTGAAGTGGAAAAAAATAAATCTCCTGTGAGCTGGGAGTCCTAAAGAATAGTTGTGTTTGCTTTGGGCGTTCATCTCCTGCCCTCCCATCCCAAACTTAATTTTCTGATCATTACATCCCTTCCTCTATCCTCCTTCTATCTACACCCCTCCCTCCTCCTTCCCTCATTCCCTAGAGCCATATAGCACCCTTTAAAAAGATGTCACTAGAAGAAGATAAAACCATCATAGATTCTTAAAGGACTGATTACCGACCAAGCTCTGACCTCCTCTAAACCGAAGAGGAGAGTAGAGCGAAGAGAATAGGAGAGTCCACCACTAGCACACACCCAGTCCATTAAAACCCTAAGCCATCTCCATAATTAAAGCATTTTATTTGAACAATTCCCCATTAGAAGCTCGGGGAGTGGAGAAAGGGATAATGTGAGATTGGAAGTGACAGCAACATTCTCCACAGTGGCCTGGGCGCATTTAAACACACTCTGGCTCATAAAAAATGCATCTACTTTTGTAGCGACATCACAGCTTAGCAAAGCAATGGCGGTTGAACATGTGCTTGGACACATGCAAAGAAGTACTCGCTCGCAAGCACATACACACACGCAAATATATACTTACATGTACATTGGCAGACACTCACGCAACGCAACACACATGCACAAACGCACGCACGCATGCACACACACACACATACACTCACACACCACTACCATACCAGAGAGTAAAGTACCCAGTTCAACTTGAAGCTCAGTTGGTAGAGCATGGGGCTTGCAACTCCAGGATTGTGGGTTTGATTCCAGTATGAAAAAGTATTTACAAATTTTACTCACTCAATACTGTCACTCTGGATAAGGGTGTATGCTAAATGATTAAAATGTAGCTACACATTTGTTCATGACGTGATGTGGGATTGCAGTGAATTTCTCAGCTACTGTATAGTTACAGTAAAAGCCCATTTATGCTTGTTCCGATGGAGAGTGTGATGCAATTGTAGAGCCTCCGAAGACATGCAGAGGCCAAATCAATCTCTGTGCCATGCGCCTCTTCAATTTTGTAAGAATGTGGAGGGCTCCGTGTAGTTCCGAATTGACATGATTGGTTGATGGTAGGTGGGGGCGGGAGGTCCTGTATATAAACACAAAATCACTTCCTTGACAACTTCCTTCACAACAGCTCTGCTCTGCGAAGCGCATAACGTATGGTTGCTCTGACTTCTGCGGAGGCTGCAGAAACCAGATTGTGTCATATTATCAGTATGCCTTTAGAAACCAGATTATGTCATATTATCAGTATGTTATGGTTAATGGGACATGTTCAATAAGGAACCGCCACACACAACTCATCTAATGAGAGCTTCTCAAGGGAACCTCATCATAAAGCAAGTGTGACGGATCTCGTCCTCCTCTTCTG
This sequence comes from Oncorhynchus kisutch, assembly GCF_002021735.2. Taxonomy (NCBI): domain Eukaryota; kingdom Metazoa; phylum Chordata; class Actinopteri; order Salmoniformes; family Salmonidae; genus Oncorhynchus; species Oncorhynchus kisutch. Next base: position 11,784,187 of record NC_034175.2, on the reverse strand, counting down.
AGGAGGAGTAGCGAGAAGGGTCGGAGGACCAATGCGCAGCGTGGTAAGTGTCCATAATGTTTCATCAAAACACAACAGAACACTGGAACAAAACAATAAACGTGAATTAACAAAACAGTCCCGTGTGGCAACAAGCACTGACACAGAAGACAAACACCCACAACTCCAAAGTGAAACCAGGCTACCTAAGTATGATTCTCAATCAGGGACAACGATTGACAGCTGCCTCTGATTGAGAACCATACTAGGCCGAACACAGAAATCCCAAATTATAGAAAAACGAACATAGACAACCCACCCAACTCACACACTGACCATACTAAAACAAAGACATAACAAAGGAACTAAGGTCAGAACGTGACAGCAAGACAACAAGACAACAGCCACCACTTACTGTTCCATTGCATTTCTAAAGGCTTACTGTGTAAACTGTCTATATAAAACTGACAGTCCGACAAAGGATACACATTCATTCAGTCACCATTAATATGGTCTGTTTCGATAACTGTCTGTCAATGTCTGGAAAGACACCTGTATGACTCCATGGTAACTTTTCACTCACATATACTTTCCACAGTCAATCTGGACTGTGTTTATATCTCCCAAGAACACCACTTTATATCACTTTACCTTTCTAGCTAGTACAGCTACTTGTGTGACTGACACCACAAGACTATGTTAAGCTGCTGAGCTAAAGCCTTCGCATAACCCGCATGCAGGTCTTCAGGTCTCAGGGAAATCATACAGTATGCAGCTTCTGCGACTATGTAAGCCTGCTGAGATATCGTCACTGTCGGATGAAAACCTCTTATATCCAAAACATAGGTTTTCATCCGACAGCGACTATATGCAGATATAGGTCTGTGGTAGTAGGAGGGAGTAGTGCTGTGCAGTAGCAGCAAGGTGAAAGAACCCTCTCTGTGATCAGGGGACGTATCCACAAAATGTCTCAGAGTAGAAAATTGGTCGAAAGTGCTGAGAATAGAGACATTTTACTCCTACTATTTTGGGTAAATGTAAATGTAAGCCTCTTTAGTCATAAGAGTTCCACCTAGCTTTTTAGGAGACTTTAGCTATTTAGGAGACTTCATGAGCTGTCCTAACCAGTTAAGAGTTACCAGCAGGTGTCTTGATAATAGAAAAAGGCAGCGAGTCAGTTCCTGCACCAGACAGGCAACTGCTTTGGAGTTGAAAGAATGTTTGGATATTTTTATATGATCAACTTTTAAATAATCTACATGCAACAGTATCTCGTTTGACCATGATTTCACAAGGCCTATTTCACATGACATGCCTAAATATTTAGGCACCACTAGGCTAATAAATAATCACATATTTAGATTTAGATTATTTCATTAACCTATCATGTTATCCATTTGGAGCGCAATATCACTTTGTTAAAAAATATGCATAAATTGGACATGCCTATAAGTCGGGCAATTGAAAGCATCTACGGCCTGTGTTCGGTTAAAATGATAGATCTTTCAAAGGTTTTATGAAACATTATCGACAAGTGACAATGCCTACGGTGCCAAACCGATTTAAAGTTTTTGAACGGCAGTGATGTGTGTGTTGATATAATGGTAGTACTATAAAATAACATTATTAAAAATATCATAATTGGGTTAAAAGGTTATGAATGTTTTAGTCCTCCCCTAACCCCCTCCTGGCCTTCTCCTAGCCATGTCTTAGTCCCCCCCTAGCCCCCTCCTGGCCTTCTATTTAGCCATGTCTTAGTCCCCCCCTAGCCCCCTCCTGGCCCTTTCCTAGCCACATCTTAGTACCCCCCCTAGTCCCCTCCTGGACCTTTCCTAGCCCCATCCTAGCCCACTCCTAGCCCCCAGCTACCCCCTGCCTCATAGCCTTCACTTGTACTAAGCTCTGTGGGTCATCATGTATGTTCCCACAGGCAGGGGGCTATAGAGATGTCATCAATAGAGAGCACATCAATGAAGCAGAGAAATGTTGGCCTATTAAAAAACGTCAATGTTTCTGGACATAAACCTGCGAAGGAAAGGCAGGAAAAAACACTCTCAAAGTAACTAATTACTTCAAAACCTGTTGGCGATGCAATACGTGACAACTACTTCTGTATAAAAACACAAAGACCAGCCATCAACACATTGGTTCTTATTATGTTGCATTGACAAAGCAGACTCTTCAGATGCTGACGGAGTGACATGAACATTCAAAGATTCCTGTACAAAAGGCATTCAACAGACCTTCAATGATAACAGATTGGTGCTTCTGCCTGCCTGCATACACACCATCCCTCTCCTCTCTCTCCTGCATTAGAATCCTTTGTGGCTCCTGGGACTGGCTTGCCTTGATAAAACATTTATATCAGAGGACACCACGCAACTGCAAGTGTGTAAAATTCTTACGAGGGAAGTTGCCGGTCACTGGAGGAACACAATGCCTCATGTAGAACGGTGTTTCCAATTAATTGACTTTAATGCACTGTAATGTGGTGTGCTCCTCGCCCACTCTTCATAATTGCATCGTGCCAAACGCCCAGCCACCGTACAGTCAATTAAAACATAATACAAATTGAGTTAAGCAGCTTCCGCTTTCTCTCTCTGTGAATCGTTTTTTTTCTCTCCAAGCAACGAACAATTATATAAGGGCACAAGGCGAGACCCAAATGCAGACACAGGAGACAGATGGTTGAACTCCAATATTTATTATACCAAAAGGGGTAGGCAAAAGGCAGGTCTGGGACAGGCGAGAGTTCATTAACCAGGTCAATGAAACAGTACCGGGCGATAGGCAGGCTCGAGGTCAGGACAGGCAGGGGTTCAGTGAACAAGTCCGTGTCCAAACAGTACAAGGGGATAGGCAGGCTTGAGGTCAGAACAGGCAGAGTGGTCAGGCCGGCGGGTTCGGTGTCAGGACAGGACAGGCAGAGAAAAAACAGAGAATCGGAAAAAATAGGAGCTAGGAGAAATGCTGGTTGACTTGGCAAAACCAGACAAACTGGTACAGAGAGACAGGAAACACAGGGATAAATACACCGGGAACTAATGGGGAGGTGGGTGGAGAAAATCACAAAGACAGGTGAAACAGATCAGGGCATGACAAATTAACTGCCAAAGAGAAAACAGACTGGTAATTCATGAGCCGACAGTCTTAAGCTGCCTCATGCTGCAGTCAAATACATGTTTTCACGTTTAATGGTGTTTTCTATCTTTTGAGAGATGTTGGTTGAGTGTGTCCCTGCAGGCCACAGGGAGCCCTCTAGAAACAACACCAGGCAGTGAAGGGTGTGTCTCTTCTTGCCAGTTGATGTCTGTGTATATTGTCTATGTAACACTACAAGTAATCTATGTAATAAACCCACACTCATATGCAGGGAGTCCACATAATGTCCTCTACTGTAATTGTTCTGTAGTATTATCTCTAGGCCTGTGATTGAGTGTGGCAGTAAAAAGTCCCAGAGAGAGATGTGGAAGGCATGTGGAATGATTACCAGCGGCCTCAGATATGGCTGGGTAATTTCCCTCGCCACCCGCCGCTGCCGTTCTTACCATCGTTTGTCAGCTGCCACTGACTCTGGTGGTAGCAATTGTGCCAACAGCAGTCAATCACAACGCTTATGAATCCAAGCAGCAGTTAATCGCCCTGGTTAGCACTTTGCATCACCAGTTAATCCCTACGCTATAGGGATCTGAGCAGCAGTCAACCAGCAGTCAATTGCTAGGTTTATGAATCTGAACCAGCAGTCAATGGCTGTGTTTATGATTTGTTATAGACACATCTGGTGGATCCAGCTGGTAGCATGAATACTATACTGGCTGGAACACTGGAGTCCAGGAGAGATGAATAACACCCTCTTAGTTTAGCAGCAACACAAATCCAAGGAGATCAAATCCTTCACACTGCTCTGTTTGTGATAAAATACATCCTCACAGCTAGCCATATTTGAGCTTTTACTGTTTTGATCTAAGTCAATACAAATACTGCAGACATTTATTTTATTATAAAAAGTGAATATGTGTGATTTATTTTATGGATATATTTTCAGAAATAGTGTCTCCTTGTTGAACATATGAATATATAGTTACCACAATAAGGAAGCAGTAAGATTTACTCCAAATTTTAGATTGACTGATCACATCTAAATTGACTGATCAAAATCCCAATCCTGCCTGTAAACGTCATCAGTGGAGTCATCTCATCTCTGACATTCACCTGATGGTTAAGTGAGGTTAATGATGGAGAAATTGGAAGGTTGAGGCAATGTGTACAGGCAGCTCTCCCTGAGATCCCTCTTCCCCCTCTCTCCCATATACCTCTTGTCCGCCTCCCCCTGCCTCCTCCGTCTCCCTCTGCCTCCCCCATCTTCCCCCCCACACTGCAGGCCCAGTGAGAGACTTCCACTAGCCTCACTGGGTCTCCCCTATCTTCTCTCCCCCATACGACCTGTTCCCTCCCCTCCACCTCCCCCTGGCTCTCCCTCGGCCTCCCACAGTGAGACTCCCATTCTCCTGGCAGGGTCTCCCCTCTCCTCTCCCCCTTTGGGGAGGTCTGACTGGGGCTAAATGGATTCCGCTCTGCCACTCTCTTATCATAACTGTCTGCCATTCTGTCAGTGCAGAGCCAAACCGCAAATGCATTTCCCCCACCCCAGGGTAGGCCGACTGAGCACCAAGGCATCTGTTACACTTAATAAAGTCCTGACCCAAATTTAACACATACATACATATCATACATTCAGTCTCAGATACAAATGCCTCACACACATATCAAAAAAAATTACTAATATCTCAGAAACTTTTGTGGATTAGGACACTTTTCGATTCTTACTCATATGGAGCCCCATCTAAAATGTTGTGGACACACCTGAGAATGTGTACAGAACTATAGGTTTGAGGAGAAAAAAAAAGGTTTTGGCAACCTTTTAACCACAAATGTGCGCAGTGGCCCACATTTTGCGTACTTGATGCACATGTGCTTTGCAAAGTTGCAGAGCTATTTGCAGCATGGAGAAGATCATTTTTGCCCTGTTCGACCAAAGTTATATGTCACGTGTGCTCCCTCTCCGACCTCTAGGTCACCAGGCTGTTCATTGTGGTGCAAACCTGTCATCATCGTTACACCTGGAATCTATCACTTCCCTGATGCCCTTCCCTATATATGTCTCTCCCTTTGGTACCTTCCCTATATATGTCTCTCCCTTTGGTACCTTCCCTATATATCAATCAAATCAAATCAAATTTTATTTGTCACATACACATGGTTAGCAGATGTTAATGCGAGTGTAGCGAAATGCTTGTGCTTCTAGTTCCGACAATGCAGTAATAACCAACAAGTAATCTAACTAACAATTCCAAAACTACTGTCTTATACACAGTGTAAGGGGATAAAGAATATGTACATAAGGATATATGAATGAGTGATGGTATAGAGCAGCATAGGCAAGATACAGTAGATGATATCGAGTACAGTATATACATATGAGATGAGTATGTAAACAAAGTGGCATAGTTAAAGTGGCTAGTGATACATATATTACATAAGGATGCAGTCGATGATATAGAGTACAGTATATACGTATATGTCACTCCCTTTGGTTCCTTCCCTGTATATGTCACTCCCTTTGGTTCCTTCCCTATATATGTCACTCCCTTTGGTTCCTTCCCTGTATATGTCACTCCCTTTGGTTCCTTCCCTGTATATGTCACTCCTTTTGGTTCCTTCCCTATATATGTCACTCCCTTTGGTTCATTCCCTATATATGTCACTCCCTTTGGTTCCTTCCCTATATATATGTCACTCCCTTTGGTTCCTTCCCTATATATGTCACTCCCGTTGTTTCCTTCCCTATATATGTCACTCCCTTTGGTTCCTTCCCTATATATGTCTCTCCCTTTGGTTCCTTCCCTATATATGTCACTCCCTTTGGTTCCTTCCCTATATATGTCACTCCCTTTGGTTCCTTCCCTATATATGTAACTCCCGTTGTTTCCTTCCCTATATATGTCACTCCCTTTGGTTCCTTCCCTATATATGTCACTCCCTTTGGTTCCTTCCCTGTATATGTCACTCCCTTTGGTTCCTTCCCTATATATGTCACTCCCTTTGGTTCCTTCCCTGTATATGTCACTCCCTTTGGTTCCTTCCCTGTATATGTCACTCCTTTTGGTTCCTTCCCTATATATGTCACTCCCTTTGGTTCATTCCCTATATATGTCACTCCCTTTGGTTCCTTCCCTATATATGTCACTCGCTTTGGTTCCTTCCCTATATATGTCTCTCCCTTTGGTTCCTTCCCTATATATATGTCACTCCCTTTGGTTCCTTCCCTATATATGTCACTCCCTTTGGTTCCTTCCCTATATATGTCACTCCCTTTGGTTCCTTCCCTATATATGTAACTCCCGTTGTTTCCTTCCCTATATATGTCACTCCCTTTGGTTCCTTCCCTATATATGTCTCTCCCTTTGGTTCCTTCCCTATATATGTCACTCCCTTTGGTTCCTTCCCTATATATGTCACTCCATTTGATCCTTCCCTATATATGTCACTCCCTTTGGTTCCTTCCCTATATATGTCACTCCCTTTGGTTCCTTCCCTATATATGTCACTCCCTTTGGTTCCTTCCCATATATGTAACTCCCGTTGTTTCCTTCCCTATATATGTCACTCCCTTTGGTTCCTTCCCTATATATGTCACTCCCTTTGGTTCCTTCCCTATATATGTCTCTCCCTTTGGTTCCTTCCCTATATATGTCACTCCCTTTGGTTCCTTCCCTATATATGTCACTCCCTTTGGTTCCTTCCCTATATATGTCACTCCCTTTGGTTCCTTCCCTATATATGTCACTCCCTTTGGTTCCTTCCCTATATATGTAACTCCCGTTGTTTCCTTCCCTATATATGTCACTCCCTTTGGTTCCTTCCCTATATATGTCTCTCCCTTTGGTTCCTTCCCTATATATGTCACTCCCTTTGGTTCCTTCCCTATATATGTCACTCCCTTTGGTTCCTTCCCTATATATTTATTTTATTTTATTTATTTTACCTTTATTTAACCAGGTAGGCAAGTTGAGAACAAGTTCTCATTTACAATTGCGACCTGGCCAAGATAAAGCAAAGCAGTTCGACAGATAAAACGACACAGAGTTACACATGGAGTAAAAACAAACATACAGTCAATAATGCAGTATAAACAAGTCTATATACAATGTGAGCAAATGAGGTGAGAAGGGAGGTAAAGGCAAAAAAGGCCATGATGGCAAAGTAAATACATAGCAAGTAAAATACTGGAATGGTAGTTTTGCAATGGAAGAATGTGCAAAGTAGAAATAAAAAATAATGGGGTGCAAAGGAGCAAAATAAATAAATTAATTAAAATTAAATACAGTTGGGAAAGAGGTAGTTGTTTGGGCTAAATTATAGGTGGGCTATGTACAGGTGCAGTAATCTGTGAGCTGCTCTGACAGTTGGTGCTTAAAGCTAGTGAGGGAGATAAGTGTTTCCAGTTTCAGAGATTTTTGTAGTTCGTTCCAGTCATTGGCAGCAGAGAACTGGAAGGAGAGGCGGCCAAAGAAAGAATTGGTTTTGGGGGTGACTAGAGAGATATACCTGCTGGAGCGTGTGCTACAGGTGGGAGATGCTATGGTGACCAGCGAGCTGAGATAAGGGGGGACTTTACCTAGCAGGGTCTTGTAGATGACATGGAGCCAGTGGGTTTGGCGACGAGTATGAAGCGAGGGCCAGCCAACGAGAGCGTACAGGTCGCAATGGTGGGTAGTATATGGGGCTTTGGTGATAAAACGGATTGCACTGTGATAGACTGCATCCAATTTGTTGGGTATGTTTGGCAGCATGAGTGAAGGATGCTTTGTTGCGAAATAGGAAGCCAATTCTAGATTTAACTTTGGATTGGAGATGTTTGATATGGGTCTGGAAGGAGAGTTTACAGTCTAACCAGACACCTAAGTATTTGTAGTTGTCCACGTATTCTAAGTCAGAGCCGTCCAGAGTAGTGATGTTGGACAGGCGGGTAGGTGCAGGTAGCAATCGGTTGAAGAGCATGCATTTAGTTTTACTTGTATTTAAGAGCAATTGGAGGCCACGGAAGGAGAGTTGTATGGCATTGAAGCTTGCCTGGAGGGTTGTTAACACAGTGTCCAAAGAAGGGCCGGAAGTATACAGAATGGTGTCGTCTGCGTAGAGGTGGATCAGGGACTCACCAGCAGCAAGAGCGACCTCATTGATGTATACAGAGAAGAGAGTCGGTCCAAGAATTGAACCCTGTGGCACCCCCATAGAGACTGCCAGAGGTCCGGACAGCAGACCCTCCGATTTGACACACTGAACTCTATCAGAGAAGTAGTTGGTGAACCAGGCGAGGCAATCATTTGAGAAACCAAGGCTGTCGAGTCTGCCGATGAGGATATGGTGATTGACAGAGTCGAAAGCCTTGGCCAGATCAATGAATACGGCTGCATGTATGTAACTCCCGTTGTTTCCTTCCCTATATATGTCTCTCCCTTTGGTTCCTTCCCTATATATGTCACTCCCTTTGGTTCCTTCCCTATATATGTCACTCCCTTTGGTTCCTTCCCTATATATGTCACTCCCTTTGGTTCCTTCCCCAGGCGTCATTGTTTCTGTTTCTGTGTCATGTCTGTGTGTTGGTCGTGGTTTCTTGTTTTGTATTATGTTACGTTTATTTATTAAAACACTTGCTCCCTGAACTTGCTTCCCGATTCTCAGCGCACATCGTTACACCATATCAGAACAGATGAAAGTTATTCTCCTAATTTGTTTCTATTCTTCTGCCATTTCGTGTCTAGCAACATCAATCCATTGAACTGGTTGTTCCCATATAGAGTACTGATTTCAAATCACTAGCTTGCCCTGCATGATGGCATGCTAAATTAATATTAATTTTGCACCCCATTCTGTTGGCTGGTTTCGTGAAAACCCAAGTGTAGTAATGGTCAATTGTCTCTGTGTCATTCTTACCCGAGACAAATTTCCAGTCCTTCAGACAGTATCTTCTCGTCTCTAAATACACAAAAGTCATACAAGGAGCGGTGAATCCTCTAATTCAAGTCAACTACTGAACTACCCCCAAGATAAATAATTAGTTACATCGCAGGACCCAATAGGTCTGTATTCCCCTTTGATATAAACCACAATCACCCGGGATCCTGATCTCTAGATTCATCCCACATCAGATCCAGCCCTGAGGAGAGAAAGGAGAAAATGGAGAGAAATAGAAGAATAAAGGAAGAGAGAAGAGGCCAAAGAGGGGACTCCAATCTCCATTGTAGATTTACTTATGTGTCAGATCTTTATGTGGTCGAAATGGAAAAGAGAATTGGGCCGTGTTTACAGCCCCATAAACCTTTCTTTTAAACCCAAGGACTTGGCCACCCTGAAAGTGTGTCTCAGCCTCCATAAAGCTAAGGCTAACGCTGTCTTTTAAACCTGATGAAACATTTATCGATTATTTTTAGATCTTGTTTTATTTGCGCCTCCCAACCTTCCCAATTCCCATCTAATGGGCTGAAAGAGCAAGCTGGTCTCAGAGCATTTCGTACTATTCTGTACTTATGTATTCATTTGTGGTGGTCCATTACCAATTTCGTATGATATGTTATGAATTACAATTATTATTATATGTTATGACATTTTTTAAATGTACAATATGTTACGAATTTTCAAAAAGTATGATATTTTTTCAAAATCTAGCTAGGTGCCTAGGTGGCTAATGTTAGCTAGTTCCCTAATGCTAACTAGGCTAGGTATTAGGGTTAGGGGTTAGGTGTTAGGGTTAAGTTTAGGAGTTAGGTAAAGGTTTAAGGTTAGGGTTAGGGTTAGCTAACATGCTAAGTAGTTGCAAAGTAGCTAAAAGGCAGTAAGTAGTTGAACGTTGATAATTAGCTCAAATGCTAAAGTTGTCCGTGATGAGATTCAAAGCGCAACATTTGGGTTGCTAGATGTTTACTTTATACGCCCACCCAACCACCCTGACAAACCACCTTCCTCTTGTTTTTGCCTTAAGTAACCATCTGAATATGTAACCATACCAAACATAACATATCATACTAAATGGAGTGTCTCGTATTTACATACAGAACAATATGAAATGTTCTGAGACCATGTTGGAGAAAGAGAGTGTAGCTAAGGAGAAAGGTGATATGGGTCCTCCTTCAAGACATTTTAGTTAATGAAATGGTTTTCTCTTGCATTTCCTGCATAGATTTCCCATGATATAGAGTTCACAAAATTAGTCTGGTCCCCCTGAGAAACAGGATGATCCCCATGACACCTGACCTTTGACCCTGTTGTCCTCTGTTTAGAACCTCATAGAAGAACTGATTCCCAGATCAATGTGGATCTGTCAAATCAGCATTGTTGCCCAGGTGCAGTGTTGTATTCCTGATTTATGGCTATTTAGATGAATTTCAAGAACACTCGTAGATGTTTTATCACTATTAGTCAAAAGGTCATTGAGAAGTTCAACTCTCTTGAGGGGCAATAGGGTAAAACCTCACATCCACTTTTTTGATGGGGTCACAAATAAGGACATGATGAGTGAAAAATGACATAATTAAGATTTTATTGATGTAGCGTTGCTGGACTAAATGTTTGAGATGTTTATATACGTATGGCAAAGCTTCACCGGCTACTGAGATATGGCAACCCTGACAATCATTTTTCATTATATAAGTGACCTAATGGATTGAGAGGCTGTTGAGATGTCTAGCCATTGTATGCTGCTTTCCATTGACCGTTTTCCTTATTACTCTTTCTTAGCTGCCTAATTCTGTTAACTGTAACACGTCTTGTTTATTTCTAGTCATTATGCTAACAACAGGGTAATTCCAAATGAACTGAATAATGTGTTTCAGAAAGGTTGATTAGGACATTAATTGTTAAGCTACTTTCAAAATAAAGAAGAACCAATTTCCAGGATGTAATTATGACTGGTTTCTTAATAGACAGTTTTAATGACCCTGGCCTTGGTTTATTTTGGCAAGGCCCACAACATGACTGCATAATTAGACCATGACAAATCATAGAGAATGCCTGTTCTGTTTAAAGGGAATGTAATTTCAAAATGACTTAATGGCCTCTATGTAATATCAATATAATATGTTTGTGTCCCAAATGCCCTTTGGTCATTGTCAAAAGTAGTGCAATACATAAAGAATAGTGTCCCAATTGGGATCAACACACTATATATTTAAGGTATATACTGCATACATTAAACATTTAAAAGCTATATATCTATTAGCTATAGTGATGAACAATTCTAACAACATGAATGTCAAATGCAAAAATCTATTCAACCTCCAGAAATATATGTAATATATATAAACTACCGGTCCAAAGTTTTAGAAAACCTACTCATTCAAGAGTTTTTCTTTATTTTGTACTATTCTACATAGTAGAATAATAGTGAAGACATCAAAACTATGAAATAGCACATACTGTACGGTATCATGTAGTAACCAAAAAAGTGTGAAACAAATCAAAATATGTTTTATATTTGAGATTCTTCAAATAGCCACCCTTTGCCTTGATGACAGCTTTGCACACTCTTGGCATTCTCTCAACCACCTACATGAGGTAGTCACCTGGAATGCATTTCAATTAACAGCTGTGTCTTGTTAAAAGTTAATTTGTGGAATTTCTTTCCTTCTTAATGCGTTTGAGACAATCAGTTGTGTTGTGACAAGGTAGGAGTGGTAGTCAGAAGATAGCCCTCTTTGGCAAAATACCAAGTCCATATTATGGCAAGGACAGCTCAAATAAGCAAAGAAAAACAACAATCCATCATTACTTTAAGACATGAAGGTCATTCAATACAGAAAATGTCAAGAACTTTGAAAGTTTCTTAAAGTGCAGTCCCAAAAACAATCAAGCACTATGATGAAACTGGTTCTCATGAGGACCACCACAGGAATGGAAGACACATAGTTACCTCTGCTACAGACGATAAGTTCATTCGAGTTACTATCCTCAGAAATTGCAGCCCAAACAAATGCTTCACATAGTTCAAGTAACAGACACATCTCAACATCCACTGTTCAGAGGAGACTGCGTGAATCAGGCCTTCATGGTAGAATTGCTGTAAAGAAACGACTGCTAAAGGACACCAATAAGAAGAGACTTGCTTGGGCCAAGAAACACGAGCAATGGACATTAGACCGGTGGAAATCTGTCCTTTGTTCTGAGTCCAAATTGGAGATTGGAGATTTTGGAGATTGGAGATTTTTGGATCCAAAGGCCGTGTCTTCGTGAGACGCAGAGTAGTTAAATAAAGGTTAAATAAAAAATAAAAAAGCGGAACAGATGATCTCCCCATGTGTGGTTCCCATCGTGAAGTATGGATGAGGAGGTGTGATGGTGTGTGGGTGCTTTGCTGGTGACACTGTCTGTGATTTATTTAGAATTCAAGACACACTTAACCAGTATGGCTACCACAGCATTCTGCAGCGATACGCCATCCCATCTGGTTTGCGCTTCATGGGACTATCATTTGTTTTTCAACAGGACAATGACCCAACACACCTCCAGGAGGTGTAAGGGCTATTTGACCAAGAAGGAAGAAGGAGAGTGATGGAGTGCTGCATCAGCTGCCCTGGCTGCCACAATCATCCGACCTCAATCCAATTGAGATGGTTTGGGATGAGTTGGACAGCAGAGTGAAGGAAAATCAGCATATGTGGGAACTCCTTCATGACTGTTGGAAAATCATCCCTAATGAAGTTGGTTGAGAGAATGCCAAGAGTGTGCAAAGCTGTCATCTAGGCAAAGGGTGGCTACAGTGAAGAATCTAAAATCTAAAATCTATTTAGATTTGTTTAACACTTTTTTGGTTACTACATGATTCCATGTGTTATTTCATACGTTTGATGTCTTCACTATTATTCTACAATGTAGAAAATAGTACAAATAAAGAAAAACCCTTGAATGAGTAGGTGTTCTAAAACATTTTACTGGTACTGTACATGGAAGCATTGTCAAGCCTATTTCTGTTCTGTGAGCCCATTGCATCTGGTCTCTCAGCTCTCATCTCAAACACCCTCATGGGGTTAAATGCTGAAGCGACAACCTCAATGATCATGAATGGAGGTCACTGGGGATATTTGAAGCTGGGGGAGAGACAGAGAAAGAGAAATAGAGAAAGAGCTTGGTGCTTACAGGCACTGAACCCCCTGTGGTGACCATTATCCCTCCTGTGCTGAATAAAGATTTACCAAATGGTTGAGAGCTCAATTGACCATAGCTGTGATCTCCAAAGTAAGTTAGGCAGTAATGTGAGACCCTATGAGCTTTTATTTCATGTACACTGCACATATGGCTGGATGGTTGGTTCGATGTTTGCTTGGTAAGCACACAGCTCTGTACAAGGTTAAGAGTAACATACTTTAGGTCCTATTTCACCCTGGTGAAAACATGGTATTGTTTCGAGCCATTGAACGGCACAGACCTGGTATTGTCAGGGTAACAGTGTAGGTAGAGATATGTTGTAGGCTATAGTAAGTAGCGAGTGAGGTAAGCAGTGTTGAGGAGGCACAGGTCTGTAAACTGATAAAAAGTGTTACGTTAATATTACAAAAGTAGACGTATGTCTTCTTTCTTCATGTCACGATAAATAAACAGAGATACATTATCACAACTCACTACAAAACACACACACAATCCTCACCTACACACACTCCAGGCAGGCTGCAAGGCCAAAGTGGGAAATGGGAAGTTCTGGGGTAAAATCAGAGCATATCCCTTGCTGATTTGTGCCATAATGAAATACGACAAGTGATTTATGTGGAGCATTAATGATGTTCTGGGAGGCAATTTGTTACAGTGAGGATGCACAGACGTTGGCCCTGTTCATAATTGAATCACACACACAATAATGAATCGCACACTTTGTCTGCACAGCCTGTTTGTCTTTGTTACAGCCTGATGTTGTTTTTATATGAATAAATCATCTCACATAATACACAGGAAAATTGTAGCTGTGATGAAAACCATATTTCATATACACTACCAGTCAAAAGTTTTAGAACACCTACTCATTCAAGGGTTTTCCTTTATTTTTACAATGTAGAATAATAGTGAAGACATCAAAGCTATGAAATAACACATATGGAATCATGTAGTATCATGCAAAAAGTGTTAAACAAATCATAATATATTAGAGATTCTTCGAAGTAGCCACCTTTTGCCTTGATGACAACTTTGCACACTCTTGGCATTGTCTCAAACAGCTTCACCTGGAAAGCTTTTCCAACAGTCTCAAAGGAGTTCCCACATAGGCTGAGCACTTATTGGCTGCTTTTCCTTCACTCTGCGGTCCAATTTATCCCGAGCCATCTCAATTGGGTTGAGGTCGGGTGATTGTGGAGGCCAGGTCATCTGATGCAGCACTCCATCACTCTCCATCTTGGTCAAATAGCCCTTACACAGCCCAGAGGTGTGTTTTGGGTCATTGTCCTGTTGAAAAACTAAGGATAGTTCCACTAAGCGCAAACCAGATGAGATGGCGTATCGCTGCAGAATGCTGTGGTAGCCATCCTGGTTAAGTGTGCCTTGAATACTAAATAAATCACAGACACTGTCACCAGAAAACACCCCCACACCATCACACCTCCTTCTCCATGCATCTTGGTGGGAACCACACATGCGGAGATCATCCGTTCACCTACTCTGCATCTCACAAAGACACGGCGGTTGGAACCAAAAATCTCAAATTTGGACTCATCAGATCAAAGAACAGATTTCCACCGGTCTCATGTCCATTGCTTGTGTTTCTTGGCCCAAGCAAGTCTCTTCTTCTTATTGGTGTCCTTTAGTAGTTGTTTCTTTGCAACAATTCTACCATGAAGGCCTGATTCATGCAGTCTCCTCTGAACAGATGTGCCTGTTACTTGAAATCTGTGAAGCATTTATTTGGGCTGCAATTTCTGAGGCTGTTAAATAATGAACTTATCCTCTGCGGCAGAGGTAACTATGTGTCTTCCTTTCCTGTGGCGGTCCTCATGAGAGTCAGTTTCATCATAGCGCTTGTTGGTTTTTCGACTGCACTTGAAGAAACTTTCAAAATTATTGAAATCTTCCGGATTGACTGACCTTCATGTCTTAAATTGTGATGGATTGTCGTTTCTCTTTGCTTATTTGAGCTGTTCTTAACATAATATGGACTTGGTATTTTACCAAATAGGGCTCTCTTCTGTCCCCCCCCCCTACCTTGTCACAACACAACTGATTATTTCAAAAGCATTAAGAAGGAAATAAATTCCAACTATTCATTGAAATGCATTCCAGGTGACTACCTCATGTAGCTGGTTGAGAGGATGCCAAGAGTGTGCAAAGGGTGGCTACTTTGAAGAATCTCAAATATAACATATATGTTGATTTGTTTAACACTTTTTGAGGTAATTACACGATTCCATATGTGTTATTTCATAGTTTTGATGTCTTCACTATTATTCTACAATGTGGAATGTAGTAAAAATAAAGACAACTCTGGAATGAGTAGGTGTGTCCAAACCTTTGACTGGTACTGTAAGTTTTCTCCTCAAAACAATTATTTACATTTTAGTGTTGAACTTAATGGTCAAAATCCTCTGAGACATATCAGACTTATAAATGATGTCCTTTTAAACACTACCACCCCCATGCACTACAAAGTGTATATTGTACCATGCTCTAGCCCATGCAGAACATCACAGTATTATATCTAGTGTCATTGTATTGATTGCATTGCATCCAATAGAACAGTAGAGTACTTGAAGAGAGAAACACACAGACAGATTCTCAGTATGATGTTTTTACCACTTGAGGCTTCTGTTTGCCATGTTTCTATTGGTTCTTGATATGATTACCCAGCTCTGTCATAAATGGCTGCTCTTTCTTCAAATACTACATTAATTAATAACACTGTTTAATTAAGAGTTGATTTCTCCAATGGGTGGCTTGATGACTATTTTATTCAGTGGCGTGCCACTCACTTTCCTGCAACATTGTAATTAGATAATGTATTAAATTCCCTTCGGAGACATCAGAAGAGGGTTGATGAAGCACACGCACACACATGCGCGCATGCACATGCACAGGCACACACACACACACACACAGTGGTACAGGCGCATTGGATGGGAAGTATCAATTAATGATTGACTACACATGGCAGTAGTTTTTACTCATGGTGTTTGGAGTCTGATGATGGTAGTGGAAGTAGCCCTGATATGCTGTCAGTATCCTCAGGGATGGACTGTGAATGAATGTCCCATCATGTTTCTGCTGCACGGGCAGCAGATTATTATTGCATCTTTAATGTGTCACTCATATTATCAATCTGTAGGCTGTCTGTCCACCCCCCATCACCACTCACACTGGAGAGGGTTGTTTCTGTTAGGGAACTGCAGTGCACACAGGACATAGTGTAGAGTGGAAAACCAACATCATCTTCCTTATCAGGAAAAGTCTCCCTCCACACAACTCTACCAACCAATTACATGCAACTCTTGTCTCTACACGTTGATGCTCTTATGACATTTTAGGATCTCTCTCTCTCTCTCTCTCTCTGCCCCACCCCATATCTCTCCCTTGATCCCTCTTCCCCCTCTTGCTTATTCCCCCTCTTTCTCCCTCACCCTCTCCTCCCCTCCATCTCCTTTCGGTCGGTGTTGGAGACATACATCTTTATTAAAATAGATGGCAGTGTTGGTTCAAGGGTGTGAGAGTCTCTCTGTCTTGTGATGGGTGCTAGCTGATTATTCCCAGCTGCTGTTGACTTATCTGTGGCTGTCTAGTAATAAGGCTGAGTAATAGCCTGCTTTGATGAGGACGGTCGCCCATGTTACAAGTCACAGGCAGGCAGGGTGGGAAGAAGGGACATCATGCAAGGAGGGGGAGGGTGGAGGGGCACACAGACCAGTAAAGAAGCTGTGGATGGAGTGGTCTGAGTGGAGAGAGTGGTCAGTGAGGCAGTAGGCTATGGAGCAGAGTGGACCAGGGGAGAGGATACAGCTGAGGATACAACATATGCATGGACTGTCAGTTAGTTAGTCTTACTAATTAGCTAATTCGCTTACATGAAGTGCACAGTTACTAATGCTTTATAAGATATTTTATATTTAAGACATTTCTTAATTCCTTTCATTACATTTTGGGGATTTGTGTGTATTGTTTTGTATTGTTAGGTATTACTACAATGTTGGAGCTTTAAACATAATCATTTTGCTGCACCTGCGATAACATCTGAAAAATATGTGTGCTGTGAGGGCTGATGTACGTAGGTAGTTCTGTTCAGCAGTATATCTGAGTCAGTTCCAGGTCTCTAATTACTTACTGGAGGCTTTAGATCACGATAATTAACCCTGTTCTATGTTTCTCCCAGAAGGTGCTGTGACTTCTACCTTTAGTAGTTCTCCCTCTGAAGCATAAAGGGGCAAACTCTTCTAACCTCTGGAGATTTGGTTGTTTGATACAACCAAATTGATGTTTGGTTCTCTGTCTGGTTTCTTGCCCCTCACCTCGCTTTGTGCCTACTTTGATCATTTTCATCAAAGCAACACACTGTAGAGACAAATGAGTCAAACCATTTTACCAGTGCCAGTGGGATGGATTCTCTGAATGGAAGTGCTGTGAAGAGACACAGTAAGAGGCTGATGACTCCATCCACTCTAATGAATACAGCCATCTGGTTTGGTTTCAACTCTCTGTCACAGGAGGAAAAGACAGTAATTGTGCCTGGGTCATACTTTCACCCACATCTTACCCTCGGGCCAAAAGGCATTGCCAACACAATGTGCCAGAAGTAGCGTACAAATAGTATAAAGTTCATAAAGTGAGGAATGCGTCAGGCAGTTTTTTGATAAATGATTTCTGACAAATATGACATCTCCACTTCAGAAATTTTGACAGTGTACCAAATAATTTTCACAGGGGGCGAATAATCTTGCCAGAAGAGATATTATGTTAATTACAGTTATGTTATTTCCCCTTTGGAGGTGAGGGCAGAAACTGACAGGAGAAAGAGGACACATTTTGTTCTCTGGGGCTCGTAGAGATGATGTCATTGTCTAGTGTAGGACTTATGGCTGTCTTCACAACATCAATTTGATTTATAAATCGATATATTCCAATGCATGAAATCTATTTTTCTAATTAAATGTCTGCTCACTAATTATTTGCTATGCTGCAATGATCCTGCAAGGAGACTTGCACAAAGGAGGAAAAGACAGTATCTTGTTGGCCTAGCAAGTTAACATATGACACCTGGCTACTGAACTACACAGAGTTAGATCTGATGTGACCTTGCCTTTGCTCTCTTACTGTATGAATGATGGTGAGGCTTAAGCAAAACCTGCCAGCATTCAATTTAACATGAATTTTAAATTAAATGTAACCTTAACATGGTCCTCTCAACTGTTGTGAAGAAGGCATGGCAACGCCTCTTCTCCCTCATTTTTTGGCATTGCCCCTCAGACCCTCAGGAACTTTTACAGCTGCATTGAGAGCATTCTGACTGGTTGTATCACTGTCTGGTATGGCATCTGAACCGTCCACGACCGGAAGGCCCTACAAAGAGTTATGTGGACGGCCCAACCCATCACTGGGGCGAGCTTCAAGCCATCCTGGACGTACATGCCAGAAGGTGTCTGAGAAAGGCACGAAAAGTCACCCGTTACATGGACTGTTCTTCATGCTCCTGTCCAGCAAGCAGTACCGGTGCATTAAGACTCAGACAAAGAATCCTAAACACCTTCTATCCCATGGTCATAAGAATTAAATGGCTAACAACTACTTATCTTCTTCTCCCACAGACTATCCACACTGACTCTGCCCATCCAGTGGTCTCTACCTACTCAGACACATATTTATTACTCCACTATGTTGCTGTTCATTGATTATTGATTGCCATTACCGTTAGTATTTATCTATTTATCCTGCTACTGGTCACTATTACTGCTGTTTACATGTACACTGTAAACATGAAGTGTGTTGTAACATTAAATGTAGTGACAACTGAGCTGCTACCAACTTAAAGGAGATGAAACATGAACTTTGCTGGAGTATTGAAATACATGGTTCTGAGGGTATTGGGACAGATTTAAGGTGCACTGAAACATTCATCCCGAGGTGTTCTGAAACATGACATGGTGTGTTGTAACACCACATAATCAAGAGTTGTGCAACACCTTGCCAGAGAGTGGGAGATTTAACCTGGAAAAGCTTGAACACACTATAATGGTGTTTTGAGTCCTGCGTAGTGCAGAATTACATAACTTCTCTTCTGGTGTTGTTTCCTCACTCTAAAGCTCCCAACCATTGTGATGCTGATTCGAATCCTGCCCAGTGCAGAATTACATCCCTTCTTCTGGAGTTTCCAAATACCGTAAATGGAAGTCCCTCCTCTTATTGTGTATTCCCTGCTCTTATATGTTGCGTTTATAAACTCCTCATCTGTAATTCCAAAAGAAAAATTATGCTCAAACAAAGGACACAATAAATGTTTTTGGGTGTAAAAATACAAATTCATATGTTTGTTCAGGTTAAAACTTCTCTGGGATAGCGTCCCACCTCGCCAACAGCTAGTGAAATTGCAGGGCGCCAAATTCAAACAACAGAAATCTCATAATTAAAATTCCTCAAACATACAAGTATTATACACCATTTTAAAGATTAACTTCTTGTTAATCCAGCCACAGTGTCTGATTTCAAAAAGGCTTTACGGCGAAAGTACACCTTGCGATTATGTTAGGTCAGTGCCTAGTCACAGAAAAGAAGGAGAGGTGTCACAAAAGACAGAAATAGCATTAAAATGAATCACTGACCTTGATGATCTTCACCAGATGGCACTCGCAGGACTCCATGTTAGACAATAAATATGTGTTTTGTTCGATAAAGTTCATCTTTATGTCCAAAAACCTAATTTGAAATTGGTGCGTTATGTTCAGAAATGCATTGTCTCAAACAAACATCCAGTGAAAGTGCAGAGAGCCACATCAAATTACAGAAATACTCATCATAAACATTGATCTAAGATACAAGTGTTTTACCTACGATTATAGATAAACTTCTCCTTAATGCTCCTCAATACCCCCCCCCCCCCCCCCCCCCCCCCCCCCCTTGACGTGCGACTCCAGCAGCGTGCCGACACCGGCCTCGGGGACGACCCGGAGAGCGAGGCGCAGGGCGATCCGGTCAAAGACGTTGGAACTCCCACAGCATTGAAGGGTACAACACGTCCTCCAACGGGACCCAGCACCTCTCCTCCAGTCCGTACCCCTCTCACTCCACGAGGTACTGAAGGCCGCTCACCCGACACCTCGAATCCAGTATGGAGCAAACGGAATAGGCCAGGGCCCCCTCGATGTCCAGAGGGGGCGGAGGAACCTCCCGAATCTCAGACTAGAGGAGCGAGCCAGCCACCACCGGCCTGAGGAGAGACACATGGAACGAGGGTACGGTAATCGGGGGGAAGCTGTAACCTTTAACTAACCTCGTTCATTCACAAACCGCGGACCCAGCTTCCGGCAGGGCAGGCGGAGGGGCAGGTTTCGGGTCGAGAGCCAGACCCGGTCCCCCCCCCCCGGTGCGAACACCGGGGCCTCACTGCGGTGACGGTCTGCGCTGGCTTTCTGGTGCAGCACGGCCTGCTGGAGGTGAACATGGTCACGATAGCAGCATCCACCCGTAGCACATGCTCCAGCAGATATATCTCACTGGTCACCCCCAAAGCCAATTCTTCCTTTGGCTGCCTTTCCTTCCAGTTCTCTGCTGCCAATGACTGGAACAAGCTGCAAAAATCACTGAAGCTGGAGACTCATATATCCCTCACTAGCTTTAAGCACCAGCTGTCAGAGCAGCTCACAGATCACTACAACTGTAAGTAGCCCATCCAACTACCTCATCCCCATAAAGTAATTTTTTATTTATCTTTGCACCCCAGTATCTCTACTTGCACATTCATCTTCTACCATTCTAGTGTTTAATTGCTGTATTGTAATTACTTCGCCACCATGGCCCATTTACTGTCTTACCTCCCTTATCCTACCTTATTTGCACACACTGTATATATACTTTTTCTACTGTATTTGTAACGGCTGTCGTGGGTTGAAGAAGGTGAGGACCAAGGTGTAGCGTGGTACGTGTTCATCTTGATTTATGAATTGAACACTGAATGAAAAAAACAACAAAAGAGAATGAACTAAACAGTTCTGTCTGGTGCATAATACAAAAACAGAAAACAACTACCCACAAACACAGGTGGGAACAGGCTACCGAAGTATGATTCTCAATCAGAGACAACGATTGACAGCTGCCTCTGATTGGGAACCATACCAGGCCAAACACATAGAAATACAACACACAGAACAAAACATAGAATGAAAAACATAGAATGCCCACCCCAACTCACGCCCTGACCAAACCAAAATAGAGACGTAAAAAAGGATCTAAGGTCAGCGGCTCTGGCGTCTCCGTAGTGAAGGCTCCGGACAGCTCCTCAAAATGCCGCCGCTCTGCTTTGGCTGCCTCCAGCTCTTCCCTGAGGTGACGATATTCCCCAGCCTGTGCCCAGGGTCCCTCTCCATCCAAAATCTCCTCCCATGTCCTGGAGTCCAGAACTCGCTGCTGCCCGATACCACGCTGCTTGGTCCTTGGTTGGTGGGTGATTCTGTAACGATCGTTTTCCTCCTCGTCTGAGGAGGAGTAGGAAATATCGGACCAATGCGCAGCGTGGTACATGTTCATGATGTTTATTTGCCTGAACACTGAAATACAAAATAACAACTTGAATAAACGAAATGAACGAAACAGTCCCGTGTGGAACAAACACTGACAAAAAAAATAATCACCCACAAAACACAGGTGGGAAAAGGCTACCTAGTATGATTCTTAATCAGAGACAACGAATGACACCTGCCTCTGATTGGCAACCATACCAGGCCAAACACATAACCACAACATAGAAAAAGGAACATAGACTACCCACCCCAACTCACGCCCTGACCATACTAAAACAAAGACATAACAAAAGAAATAAGGTCCGAACGTGACAGTATTATTGACTGTATGTTTGTTTATTCCATGTGTAACTCTGGGTTGTGGTATGTGTCAAACTGCTTTGCTTTATCTTGGTCAGGTCGCAGTTTTAAATGAGAACTTGCTCTCAACTAGCCTACCTGGTTAAATAAAGGTGAAATAAATAAAAATATAAGATTTTTTTTTTGCAGTGGGTCAGAAGTTTACATACACTCAATTAGTATTTGGTAGCATTGCCTCTAAATTGTTTAACTTGGGTCAAACGTTTCTCGTAGCCTTCCACAAGCTTCCCACAATAAATTGCGTGAATTTTGGCCCATTCCTCCTGACAGAGCTGGTGTAACTGAGTCAGGTTTGTAGGCCTCCTTGCTTGCACATGCTTTTTCAGTTCTGCCCACAAATGTTCTATAGGGTTGAGGTCAGGGCTTTGTGATGGCGACTCCAATACCTTGACTTTGTTGTCCTTAAGCCATTTTGCCACATCTTTCGAAGTATGCTTGGGGTCATTGTCCATTTGGAAGACCCATTTGCGACCAAGCTGTAACTTCCTGACTGATGTCTTGAGATGTTGCTTCCGTATATCCACATAATTTTCTGTTCTCATAATACCATCTATTTTGTGAAGTGCACCAGTCCCTCCTGCAGCAAAGTACCCCCACAACATGATGCTGCCACCCCCGTGCTTCACGGGTTGGGATGGTGTTCTTCGGCTTGCAAGCCTCTGGTCATCAGACCAGAGGACATTTCTCCAAAAAGTACGATCTTTGTCCCCATGTGCAGTTGCAACCCTTAGTTTGGCTTTTTAAGGCAGTTTTGGAAGCAGTGGCTTCTTTCTTGCTGAGCGGTCTTTCAGGTTATGTCGATATAGGACTCGTTTTACTGTGGATATAGATACTTTTGTACCTGTTTCCTCCAGCATCTTCACAAGGTCCTTTCTGTTGTTCTGGGATTGATTTGCACTTTTCACAACAAAGTACGTTCATCTCTAGGAGACAGAACGCATCTCCTTCCTGAGCGGTATGACGACTGCGTGGTCCCATGGTGTTTCTACTTGTGTACTATTGTTTGTACAGATGAACATGGTACCTTCAGGCGTTTGGAAATTGCCCCCAAGGACGAACCAGATTTGTGGAGGTCTACAATTCTTTTCTGAGGTCTTGGCTGATTTCTTTTGATTTTCCCATGATGTCAAGCAAAGAGGCACTGAGTTTGAATGTAGGCCTTAAAATACATCCACAGGTACACCCACAATTGGCTCAAATTATGTAAATGAGCTTATCAGAAGCTTCTAAAGCCATGAAATCATTTTCAGGAATTTTCCAGAATGGCATAGTCAACTTAGTGTATGTGAACTTCTGACCCACTGCAATTGTGATACAGTGAATTATAAGTGAAATAAGATGTTGTCACGGCCGTAGAAAGTAGAGGACCAAGGCGCAGCGTGGTGAGTGTACATTCTCTTTTTCTTTAGAAAAAGACACCGAACAAAACAATAAACACTACCAAACAAACCGTGAAGCTAAAGGCTATGTGCTTTAAACAAAGTCAACTTCCCACAAAGACAGGTGGGAAAAATGGCTACCTAAGTATGGTTCCCAATCAGAGCCAACGATAGACAGCTGTCCCTGATTGAGAACCCTACCCGGCCAAAACATAGAAATACAAATAATAGAACATAGAATACCCACCCCAAATCACACCCTGACCAAACCAAATAGAGACATAAAAAGGATCTCTAAGGTCAGGGCGTGACAGATGTCTGTAAACAAATGTTGGAAAAATGACTTCAATCACGCACACAGTCGATGTCCTAACCGACTTGCCAAAACTATAGTTTGTTAACAAGAAAATTGTGTAGTGGTTGAAAAACTAGTTTTAATGACTCCAACCTTGATGTATCTAAACTTCCGACTTCAACTGTACTTACCTTCTCGTGTTTCTTTAACTGTCATCGTTGTTCTTGTGTGGTTTTTATTCTTACTTACAGTTGTTATTCTATCTTTTATTATTATCAATAGAAGTGTTAGTATTATCACTGCATTGTTGGATTTTCAATGTGCTGTTTTACACCTGTTGTATCCTGTGCAAACGGAAAATAGATGTTGAAACTTGAAATCTGTTTGCCTTATCCTCAAGGTTTTACTATAAGAATTGTTGAAGAAGGAGAGAAACCCTGCTCTTTTTGTGCAGGAATAAAGGGCTGACTTTTTGCAATCCCACTCCTCCAGACATAGTGGTGTGCGAGCAACGAGCGCGTATGTGTGTGTGTAAACAGAGGAGCCCGTGCAAGGTGCTAGCAAAAGGATTTATAGTTTAAAAAAAGACAGGCTGCTTCAAAAGCGAACAGCGAGCGGAGCCATTGTCAGAATGTAATTCCATTTCATGAATAAGCGCTTGACTGCTTACAGTGACAGCCTAGTCCTCATTATGTATCCAGAGGCATCATCTCGCCCCTAGCTCCCAGCACTGACAGAATGTCATTTTCCTTTCCTCGTTCCAAAACAGAAACCAGGAGGTAACCAGGTTTATGTGTAACAACTGAAATGTGTACCTCCCTGACGGCTTTTCAAAAAATTTAAATGGGAGAGAATGAGAGAACTGAACCTCCTTTTTTGGGGCATTTGAAGGCGTTTTGGGTCTGAGTTGGTTGCGGTCATTGCTAGCTGCTGGTGAGAATAACAGGTAGACCAGATATGAGGGTAAATGAACATCATATTATAGATCATTCAACAGGTGTATTTCAGTATTGCAAGTTAACTTATTGTTAGTGCAATAGAAGTACAAGTATTGCAAGTGTACCTCAGAGAAAGAGATCAGCGAGTTTGAATGTGTGATACCTGCATTACTTTATTGGCAATAACACAAGAACACAGTTCAGTGATCTACAACCAAACTCCATCATTGTTGCCTAGTTAAATAATGGTTCAATAAAAATAAAATAAAATAGTGCTTCTAATTTGTTCACCTGTTTCATTTCCCCCAAATGAACTAACACATATTGAGCTTGTGTGGACTGCAGTCTTAACACTGTAGTGTGGGGACACTTCTTACCTAGCTGCCTCTCATGTCCCTCCTCCTCCCTGCCTGTCTTTTCCCTAACTCCTGCTGGAAGCGTGGATCCACAGACACAGATGATGAGAACAGACGTGTTAATGTTCAGAGCGGAGGCACAGGCTGGGCAGGACGTGGGGGTAATAGGGTGTGTGCCAGGGCCTTAACTGGCAGCGACAGCTAGCTCTTTTAAAGATGCGGTAAGATCCAGATCCATTATGCATAAGAAACCTGTGTTTCACGAGTAATGCTGCTACTCACTACACACCACTACACACCCCACACACCCCTGCACAACTCTCTCCACAACTACATCAGACACATTACACCCCAGCCCCTGTGCTGTATGTGTGTGTGTGTGTGTGTGTGTGTGTGTGTGTGTGTGTGTGTGTGTGTGTGTGTGTGTGTGTGTGTGTGTGTGTGTGTGTGTGTGTGTGTGTGTGTTAATTAAGTGATAATGCCCGAGAAGCCGGTGTTTGGAGGATATCTTGGTACGGGTGTTGTTAGGATATATCCTCCAAACACCGGCTTCGAGGGCATTATCACTTTTATACAATGGGTTACCAACATATTCAAATAATGATTGACATATTTTCATTAAAAATGTTATTTTGATGAATTTATTCATACTCTTTCATCCTTCCACAAGATATAGTCCCGAAAAACAAATCTAGGTTTGCTATCCAAGCCGGCTGGTCGTTTGTTCTATTGGTTCGGTTGCCAGAGACGCGACCCAGTCATTCGTTCTAAATGTTCCATTGCCATACTGGCTGGCAAGGTTCTTGTCCCTTGTTTGCTAGCTAGCCAACTACAGCTAACTTACAGTCACGTCAAACACTGCAGACAGAATAACAACAGTAGCTGCATTTGTTTAAGATGTTTTCTAGTGATATTTATTTGGATACATCCATAACAATGAGCTAACGAGGCACGATTTCGCCTGGTATAGAAAACATGCTCTCTCGTTAGGACACTATTGCTCAGAGGAGCAAGCCAACAACACAGCTAAGACAATAACTTCATAACTTCCGAAGCTGTAAAGACTGCAAACTAGTTGCACATCGTTTAGTTTAACCTTTTTTCAATTTACATTTCTTTGTATATATCCATAAAAATGATGCCAGCTGATTCATGATTTCGACTGACTGAGAAACACTGCCTGCCTCTCTCTCTAGTCCCGACTCCCGACCCTTTCATTACTATGGGACAGTTGGAGATCGAATTTGAATATTGAAACAATGTTGCAAATCTCCTCTGTTGATAAAGAAATGTTAGTCTAAAAGAATGTGAGATGTGAGATAATATCTAGATGCTTTTAATAGTCATAATCAAGTTTATAACTTCCCTGCCTACGCTGATGAGACAGTGGCTTGCGCAGTCAGATGGAACAGTGTAAATAGACATTTTAACATCATAGATTTAGCCAATGGTGACTTGTGGAATAGACACTGACTGGAATGCACTTTTAACCAATCTGCATTCAGGATTAGACCTACCCGTTGTATAAAGCGGATTGGAAACACAAGGATTTAGAACGCAAGCTAACTGTAACTGTAAATCGACATATTGGCATTGTTGCGTCACTGGCAGGAGAGAACATTTTGGAAAAAATGGCTCAATTTACCAAGAGTAGCTCCGAGTCTGAGAATGATAACAGAGGATGAAATAATGTTAGTTAGGCAGCCAATAAACCTACTGAGCCGTTCATGTTTGAGCCAATCGTTGCCCCGGATCAAAGAGTTCGTTCTCGTAGCAGTAACACAGATATGCTGCCTGAAACACCTCAGTTAGAGGGTCGGCGTAGCGGTGACACAATCTGGTGTGAGTGTGGATGCTGCCAAATAATGGCTTGATCGATAATGTGTGCGTTGTAGGGAAATGGTGGCGATACAGCACAAATTCCCATAGGATGGTGGCTGTATTACATCCAGTCAGAGGTTCCTGTCAGTCTGTCTGGATGGTGATGTATTGGACGTGTCTGGCAGAAGAGGTTAATCAACCAGTCAGCTGCCAGTATGCCAGTTAAATAATTGGTTAAATTTTGCCTGATTATAAATTGTTTAAAGCTAACATCAGTAGCGGGTAGGTGCTCAATATATATAATAAGTACCTTTAACGATGTTTATCAGAAGCGCTGTTTGGTGCGATGGTAACACATTCCCCTTTTGATAAAACAACCGGAGTTCGAATCGTGGACAGCATCATGATTTCTAACCAATAATGGGACGTGCTCATTATAAATACATTATGATTTAGTTTCGGTATTCGACTTACTTTTCTTATGATTTTGTTTGCAGAGCACACAGGCTGGCAGCTTATCGCCAGTTCACCCTATGGGCACAAGGGAAAATTGGACAAGGTGTACGGCGTGTCATCCTTGCGTGTGTTGTCTCTTCCACAAGGCGCACATACCCATAATCAAGTGGAATCTACATAGGGTTTGAGTTTAAATAAAACCAGTTAATTTAGTAAATCTAGCTTGCTGTCATTTTTTTCAAGACATAAGCCTAATGCCTGCACCTTATGTAAAAATAGTATTAGTTAGCTTGTCCACTATAACAACAGGTTCAAGTGTAACCAGATAAACTTGCTTTGAAGATAAAACTACTTTCAACGAGCACTAACGGCGTGTCCCTGTTGCTAGACTAGTGACGTCAACTAGCGTTGGCTGCCATCTATTGCAAAGGAATGGTAACTACACTGGGCAGCTAGTTGTCAGAGTCAAAGGAGACTTTAATAATATATGCCATTTAGCAGACACCTTCATCCAAAGCAACCTGGCTACATGGTAGAGGAAACAGATCATAAATACATAGTCAATTACAGGGTTATTAAGGTGTTTTTACAAGTTCCACATGGAAAGCTTGTCAGTAACGAGTAACGCTGCTACACACCACACACCACTGCACACCTCTACACACTACACCACTCGCTCTACAGCTCCATCTGACATCTGTGCTGTGTGTGTGTGTTAAAGTTAGGACTCCCTAATGATGTGTAAGACACAAACACAAGTTAAAGAGCTCTGCAGATCAACAGGTAGCCTTGGATGTCTATGAGGGTCTGTATGCGCACGCACGCACACACACACACACACACACACACACACACACACACACACACACACACACACACACACACACACACACACACACACACACACACACACACACACACACACACACACACACACACACATGCACACACACCATCTAAAATCTTCAAGTCATATATGATCAGGTCAGTAACAGTTCCCCTAGTGCCTGGTGGTCAGTCTCACTCCCTCCCACTGAGGCCGTCTTAGGTCTGTGGACATCACTGTGACACTTTTAGTTAGCGGTGTGGCTTCACTTGCTCAACGCAGACGACAGGACAAAAGAGAATCTCCAGAGAGCAAACCGCTATCTCTGACCTTTAACACCAATAAAAACCCACGTGAAAACACTTAGAATTCTGTAGTAAACTGTAGAATACTATACTAACCACTGCAGTATCCCTCGATCATGTGTCTTACTACCTATAGAATGTTGTAGAATACTACAGTAAATACTACAGTATTATCTGCAGTAATGTCTGCAAAAACACCACAGTCCGCAAAAACACAACACTTTTTTAACTATAGTAAATACTGCAGTATTTCATTTGCATATACCCTGCCAATATCCCTCCCCTATATCACAAATTGTGACACTCATAAGTGAGAAACCTACAAAACTACTCGAATAGACCATATATTATATTCCCTACAGGTTATAAAGAAGAACAGAAGTTCTGAACTATCCTTTCGGACCCCAATCCTACCTACCTACATGTTATGGAAAATGTGCTCTTTTATACTGAACAAAAATATAAACGCATCATGCAACTATTTCAAAGCTTTTGATGATTTGCATATAAGGGTATTGAAATAAATGCATTTGGCCCTAATCTATGGATTTCACATGACTGGGCAGGGGCGCAGCCATGGGTGGACCTGGAAGGGCATAGATCCACCCACTTGGGAGCCAGGCCAAGTTAGTCTGAGTTGATCATCTGCAATATCTGCCTTCATTGTTCATCCTCCTGTTGATTTCAACTGATCTCTTTTAATCTAATTTCCTCAAATATTCATAATTCTCCTCTGACAGATCGGAGGGACGCAGTACCTGGGGCTCGCAATTCTGGGAAGCGTCCAGAGTATGATCGTTGTTTCATGATAGAGTGTCCGGGTTCCAAAATGTGTTTATTGCCAGTTAGATAATGGGCTATTTTACTCGGGCCATGAATCTTTCATGTCATTAAGATGTGTGATGGGGGTTTCTGTGGACAGGCTGACTCCTGGGTTGGGGGTGAGGGTGGAGAGGGAGGGGAGGGAAGCCCTACCTGTGACATTTCAGAATAGAGATGTATAGTGCTGACACCACTGATGAGTACATACTACAGTATACGACCAGACAGTATAGGCTGGAACTTTAATCAGTCTTTTAATAGACATGCTGACTGCAGAAAGGGCAGTACTTAGGCTACTGTTATACCTACTCCTCCAGTATCATCAATGTTTGTCTTTCTCACAGGAGGGAGGACAGAGATGTGTGGTTTTAATGAGTGTTCCCTAGTGTTCCCTACCATTCAACTAGTACATTTATGCCTTGATCACATGCCTTAGGCTCTGAATCCCATTTGCACGCACACGCACACAAACGCACACACACACACACACACACACACACACACACACACACACTGTTAGTGGGCTCATACATCACTGTTTATGGATTTGGATGTGACATTTTGTTGCTCTTTAAGAAGCGAGGGATGGGTGGGTGTGAGAGATGGAAAGAGACAGGGGGAGACGGCCTGAGAGGAGTCAGGAAGCTTCTTGAGGAGAGGAGAGACATTTATCCATATGTCAGTGATAAGAGGCATCCTGTCAGAGCAGAGAGGCCCGCCAGTACACCCTGACACATAAACATCCGTCGACTGTGTGCCCGACAGTTCACGTGCAGCGATCAATGCCAGCCCCTGAGTGGTGGAGAAATCATCGATAATAAGCATGGCCCGCTCCTCTTTCATATTACTTCTTGTATCTGTCAGGAGCTGATTTGCAGGCTGTGTTGGCTGTGTTGTAAAGAGGCATGTGTGGCTGAGAAGAGGAAACAGACAGACTGGCAGACATCAGGGTAAACAGCTGCTTATTACTGATCCCCAGCCTGCACTCTCCTGTTTGCAATGCCATGTGAAAGCCGTAATGTGACTGCAGTGAATGGATATATAGTCCTAAAGAGACATACAGTAACAATAACCTGCTAGCGAAGACACAAACAAACACAATTGAACTTTCTGTCCTTAAATATTCAGGCTGTCCTGATTCCCTAATAAAGGTACTCAGGAAATATACAATATACCATACCATAGTTATTTTTATGTGGATATATATAGAGACATACAAAGAGGGATATAAAGACAGCGTGACCATAAGGAAGATGAAACAAATTCAAGATGAAAGAAGGACAAAGCTAAAATTAAGACAGAGAGAAAATCCTAGAAGACAACGCCCTCTATTTCCTTGGAAAGGACAGATTTCCATTTAAGTTTAGAGTTGAAACCGGACCATCCAGTCTTTGATGTTGGCGCCTCACAAAGGTACTGAGCCAAATCTTCCAGTGTCCTTTAATAGATTGTGTGTCATTCCAGAAAGTTCTTCCCTCAGTTCTGCCCAGATTCACACCCCCTTATCTAGGGTTGTGTCCCAATAATATCTCCTTTCTCTTGAAGTGTGCATCACTACTTCTTGCAAATCTAAATTGGATTGGTGGAGGTATGGGCTAGTGGGAGTTTCAAAGTTTCCACTATATTTCTTATACCAGTAATGTCCTTTCAAATCAGTAAAGGCAAGTGAAAACATGCACACTTGGGAGGAAGGAGAGATAATTGGGACATTACCTAGGACTGGGTATGTGGAGGGCATCCGTTGGCTGAGGATAGAGATGGAGGGCATCCATTGGCTGAGTCGAAATGGAGATCGAGCACCCTGATGTGAGGAGATGTAAAGGGGAGCCACAAAAAAACAGAAATATGTTTTTGCAGCAGCCTACAGCCTATTAGAAAGCCTTAAACATCTCACCACAGAGGCCTGGGTGATTCATGGGGCCCCTAGGAGCCATAAACCATTGGTTTATATCCTTCTACCAGAGCCGCAGACACAAAGGAGAGAAAGGAGATAATGATGTACTATTTCTGCCACTTAGCCAATGTTTTAATACAGAGATAAAGATGGATAGGGAACAAATAGTCAGCATCTTTGTTTTAAGTAGCTATATGATTCTAGGCGGTCATCATTAATCCAGACAGTAGTGGGAGGGAGAATTAAGTGCCTGAGATTAGCAAATTCTCACTCTCTGTGGTCCCAGTTCTATGAGCTCAAGCAAGGTGAGGCCAGACAATAGCATGAAAAAAACCCCATGACTTCCCCAGCTCTCCCAATAATATCTCCACACCAACAATCTTACAATGACAACCCTATACAGTAATGGTGCTTCTCAGTCAATTAGTTAGTTGACTATAGCAGTGTTTCCCAGCTGATTCTTCAACATAACGTTTCCTGTATGTTTCTTTATGGTTCTATTTAAAGTCATGTTCTCAAACTGTTCAGAGAACGGTAATAAAACTTTCCATAAAAACCTGAAGTAAACTTTTTAAATGTTCAGGGAACGTTCTAAGAGTGTTATTGAAAAACATACCATCCATTCTCAGAACGTGAAGAAAACTTTCCTTAAAAACCACAAGAAAATATGATTAAAGTTAAAAAAAAACATACATTCTGTTCTTAGCATCACCAAAACTCTCTTTATCCTCTGTCTTGTTAACTGTGTTCAGGTGTGCTGGCTGTGCCCACTAATTGGCCACACCTGATGTAATGAGTGCTTGTTTCCATTGAAAAGGGGTCTGTTTGAATAGACAAAAATGAACAGCTTGGCATGCATAAAAAGACATGGCACGTAGTTCCATCCAGAACAGAAGATTAAAGGCTAGAATCTCGCTGACGAGTGTCAGAATAAAAAATAAATGTGTTTGCATAATTCATGTCTAAGGAAATACATTTCCATGTATCCTATATGTGTTTCGAGTTCAAAAAAGTTAACCCAACATAAGATAGAAGTGTTATTAATTTAAGGATCTGAAATGATGTACCAAAATCGAACTGCTTGTAGCTCAGGACCTGAAGCAAAGGATACGCATATTCTTGATACCATTTGAACGGAAACACTTAGAAATTTGTGGAAATGTGAAATTAATGTAGGAGAATATAACACATTAGATCTGGTAAAAGATGATACAAAAAAAAACATGTGTTTTCTATTTGTGTTTTGTTTCATCATCTTTGAAATGCAAGAGAAAGGCTACAAGATGGCAGCAGTGTGTGCAACGTTTCAGACTGACCCAGTGAAGAGTTACCTCACTACATGATATTTTGCATGAAGTCTGCCAGGAATTTGCCCAAATATGCCGAATTGGTCAATTTATACAGTTGAAGTCGGAAGTTTACATACACTTAGGGTGGAGTCATTAAAACTTGTTTTTCAACCACTCCACAAATTGCTTGTTAACAAACTATAGTTTTGGCAAGTCGGTTAGGACATCTACTTTGTGCATGACACAAGTCAAATTTTCAACAATTGTTTACAGAGAGATTATTTCACTTATAATTCACTGTACCACAATTCCAGAAGGGACAGAAGTTCACATACACTAAGTTGACTGTGCCTGTAAACAGCTTGGAAAATTACAGAAAAGGATGTCATGACTTTAGAAGCTTGTATTTCAAGGCCTACCTTCAAACTCAGTAAAACAAGTCCTATATCGACATAACCTGAAAGGCCGCTCAGCAAGGATGAAGCCACTGTTCCAAAACCGCAATAAAAAATCCAGACTACAGTTTGCAACTGCACATGGGGACAAAGATAGTACTTTTTGGAGAAATGTCCTCTGGTCTGATGAAACAAAAATATAACTGTTTGGCCATAATGACCATCGTTATGTTTGGAGGAAAAAGGGGGAGGCTTGCAAGCCGAAGAACACCATCCCAACTGTGAAGCACAGGGGTGGAAGCATCATGGTGTGGGGGTGCTTTGCTGCAGGAGGGACTGGTGCACTTCACAAAATAGATGGCATCATGAGGCTGGAAAATGATGTGGATATATTGAAGCAACATCTCAAGACATCAGTCAGGAAGTTACAGCTTGGTCGCAAATGGGTCTGCCAAATGGACAATGACCCCAAGCATACTTCCAAAGTTGTGGCAAAATGGCTTAAGGACAACAAAGTCAAGGTATTGGAGTGGCCATCACAAAGCCCTGACCTCAATCCATTAGAAAATTTGTGGGCAGAACTGAAAAAGCGTGTGCAAGCAAGGAGGCCTACAAACCCGACTCAGTTAAACCAGCTCTGTCAGTAGGAATGGGCCAAAATTCACCCAATTAATTGTGGGAAGCTTGTTGGTTAGGCTACACTAACTGTTTGACCCAAATTAAACAATTTAAAGGCAATGCTATCAAATACTATTTGGGTGTATGTAAACTTCTGACCCACTGGGAATGTGATGAAAGAAATAAAAGATGAAATAATTCATTCTCTCTACTATTATTCTGACATCTCACATTCTTAAAATAAATTGGTGATTCCAACTAACCTATGACAGGGAATTCTTACAAGGATTAAATGTCAGGAATTGTGAAAGTTTAAGTGTATTTGGCTAAGGTGTATGTAAACTTCCGACTTCAACTGTGTTTGTTCAAGTACATAGAGTACAACTATAGAGAACATACAAAATGCTATGGTAATAACAAATTTAAGTTCCAAGGAACCAAATGTGCTTGCTTGTGAGTCAGGAATAAAGTAATAATAATTTGGGATTATAGCGCTATGTGTAATGGCTTTGACATAACTACACTGAACAAAAATATAAATGCAACATGTAAAGTGTTG
This sequence comes from Oncorhynchus kisutch, assembly GCF_002021735.2. Taxonomy (NCBI): domain Eukaryota; kingdom Metazoa; phylum Chordata; class Actinopteri; order Salmoniformes; family Salmonidae; genus Oncorhynchus; species Oncorhynchus kisutch. The sequence continues at coordinate 11,750,146 of NC_034175.2, read as the reverse complement.
GTCTCATGTTTCATGAGCTGAAATAAAAGATCCCAGAAATATTCCATACACACAAAAAGCTTATTTCTCTCCAATTTTGTGCACATGTGTTTACTTCTCTGTTAGTGAGCATTTCTCCTTTGCCAAGATAATCCATCCACCTGACAGGTGTAGCATATCAATAAGCTAATTCAACAGCATGATTATTACACAGGTGCACCTTGTGCCGGGGACAATAAAGGCCAATCTAAAATGTGCAGTTTTGTCACACAACACAATTCCACAGATGTCTCCAGTTTTTAGGGAGCATCCAATTGGCATGCTGACTGCAGAACTATCTACCAGAGCTGTTGCCAGATAATTGAATATGAATTTCTCTTCCATAAATCTCATCCAACGTTATGTGGACGAGTGGTTTGCTGATGTCAACATTGTGAATAGTGTGACCAATGGTGGCGGTGGGGTTATGGTATGCGTAGGCATACATTTTGGACAACGAACACGATTGCATTTTATCGATGGGAATTTTAATGCACAGAGATAACGTGACGAGATCCTGAGGCTCATTATTGTGCCATTCATCAGCCGCCATCACCTCATGTTTTGGCATGATAACCCCATGTCGCAAAGGACACGCAAAGGATCTACAGTATACACAATTCCTGGAAGCAGAAAATGTCCCAGTTCTTGCATGGCCTGCATACTCACCAGACATGTATGACAGCGTGTTCCAGCTCCCTCTAACACCCAGAACTTCACACAGCCATTGATCAGAGAGTCATTTTATTTCTGACGTCATTTCCGGTCACAACTTGCAGGCTTGTTTTCGAGTTGCTGTGCGTTTTGTTGCTAACCTGTTTTGCTACCTGACAACTTTACGGTTTTCACTTTTTAATTACCGTTCATATATTTATTTATTTTTTCCTCAACTTTTTCACTCCGGACGCTTTATCTGGACACGATTCGTCAGGACCTCCAACAGCCGAAGCTAAGTAGTAACATTAACATGATGCCTTCTAATTGCAGCCGCTGTACTCGCCTTACGGCGAGGATAGCTGTGCTGCAAGCCCAGCTTCAGACGCAATCGTTAGGCAAGGGTAATTTCAGTGTAGGAAAGGATGAAATAGCGTCTGTGGCACCAGTAAGTACAGATAGTAGTGTAAATCCCCTGGCACAGTCCCCGCAGCCGGACAACTTTCTCACGGTTTCTGGAAGGAAATGCTGTAGGAACGCTCAACCGGTGTCGCTCATTCAGCCGACAGAAACTTTCAACCGGTTTTCCCCATTAAGCAGCGGGTCGGAGTCAGAGGCCGATTCTTCTCTGGTCTCTACTCCTCCCGTTACGGGGTCTGAGACGCCGAAGCTTCCCACCATTAGCTCTGACAAATTGAAAACTCTAGTCATTGGCGACTCCATTACCCGCAGTATTAGACTTAAAGCGAATCATCCAGCGATCATACACTGTTTACCCGGGGGCAGGGCTACCGACGTTAAGGCTAATCTGAAGATGGTGCTGGCTAAAGCTAAAACTGGCGAGTGTAGAGAGTATAGAGATATTGTTATCCACGTCGGCACCAACGATGTTAGGATGAAACAGTCAGAAATCACTAAGCGCAACATAGCTTCTGCGTGCATATCAGCTAGAAAGATGTGTCGGCATCGAGTAATTGTCTCTGGCCCCCTCCCAGTTAGGGGGAGTGATGAGCTCTACAGCAGAGTCTCACAACTCAATCGCTGGTTGAAAACTGTTTTCTGCCCCTCCCAAAAGTTAGAATTTGTAGATAATTGGCCCTCTTTCTGGGACTCACCCACAAACAGGACCAAGCCTGACCTGCTGAGGAGTGACGGACTCCATCCTAGCTGGAGGGGTGCTCTCATCTTATCTACCAACATAGACAGGGCTCTAACTCCTCTAGCTCCACAATGAAATAGGGTGCAGGCCAGGCAGCAGGCTGTTAGCCAGCCTGCCAGCATAGTGGAGTCTGCCATTAGCACAGTCAGTGTAGTCAGCTCAGCTATCACCATTGAGACCGTGTCTGTGCCTCGACCTAGGTTGGGCAAAACTAAACATGGCGGTGTTCGCCTTAGCAATCTCACTAGGATAAAGACCACCTCCATTCCTGTCATTACTGAAAGAGATCATGATACCTCACATCTCAAAATAGGGCTACTTAATGTTAGATCCCTTACTTCAAAGGCAATTATAGTCAATGAACTAATCACTGATCATAATCTTGATGTGATTGGCCTGACTGAAACATGGCTTAAGCCTGATGAATTTACTGTTTTAAATGAGGCCTCACCTCCTGGCTACACTAGTGACCATATCCCCCGTGCATCCCGCAAAGGCGGAGGTGTTGCTAACATTTACGATAGCAAATTTCAATTTACACAAAAAAAAATGACATTTTCGTCTTTTGAGCTTCTAGTCATGAAATCTATGCAGCCTACTCAATCACTTTTTATAGCTACTGTTTACAGGCCTCCTGGGCCATATACAGCGTTTCTCACTGAGTTCCCTGAATTCCTATCGGACCTTGTAGTCATAGCAGATAATATTCTAATCTTTGGTGACTTTAATATTCACATGGAAAAGTCCACAGACCCACTCCAAAAGGCTTTCGGAGCCATCATCGACTCAGTGGGTTTTGTCCAACATGTCTCTGGACCCACTCACTGTCACAGTCATACGCTGGACCTAGTTTTGTCCCATGGAATAAATGTGGTGGATCTTAATGTTTTTCCTCATAATCCTGGACTATCGGACCACCATTTTATTACGTTTGCAATTGCAACAAATAATCTGCTTAGACCCCAACCAAGGAACATCAAAAGTCGTGCTATAAATTCACAGACAACACAAAGATTCCTTGATGCCCTTCCAGACTCCCTCTGCCTACCCAAGGACGCCAGAGGACAAAAATCAGTTAACCACCTAACTGAGGATCTCAATCTAACCTTGCGCAATACCCTAGATGCAGTTGCACCCCTAAAAACAAAAAAATGTCTCATAAGAAACTAGCTCCCTGGTACACAGAAAATACCCGAGCTCTGAAGCAAGCTTCCAGAAAATTGGAACGGAAATGGCGCCACACCAAACTGGAAGTCTTCCGACTAGCTTGGAAGGACGGTACCGTGCAGTACCGTAGAGCCCTTACTGCTGCTCGATCATCCTATTTTTCTAACTTAATTGAGGAAAATAAGAACAATCCGAAATTCCTTTTTAATACTGTCGCAAAGCTAACTAAAAAGCAGCATTCCCCAAGAGAGGATGACTTTCACTTTAGCAGTGATAAATTCATGAACTTCTTTGAGGAAAAGATTATGATTATTAGAAAGCAAATTACGGACTCCTCTTTAAACCTGCGTATTCCTCCAAACCTCAGTTGTCCTGAGTCTGCACAACTCTGCCAGGACCTAGGATCAAGAGAGACGCTCAAGTGTTTTAGTACTATATCTCTTGACACAATGATGAAAATAATCATGGCCTCTAAACCTTCAAGCTGCATACTGGACCCTATTCCAACTAAACTACTGAAAGAGCTGCTTCCTGTGCTTGGCCCTCCTATGTTGAACATAATAAACGGCTCTCTATCCACTGGATGTGTACCAAACTCACTAAAAGTGGCAGTAATAAAGCCTCTCTTGAAAAAGCCAAACCTTGACCCAGAAAATATAAAAAACTATCGGCCTATATCGAATCTTCCATTCCTCTCAAAAATTTTAGAGAAGGCTGTTGCGCAGCAACTCACTGCCTTCCTGAAGACAAACAATGTATACGAAATGCTTCAGTCTGGTTTTAGACCCCATCATAGCACTGAGACGGCACTTGTGAAGGTGGTAAATGACATTTTAATGGCATCGGACCGAGGCTCTGCATCTGTCCTCGTGCTCCTAGACCTTAGTGCTGCTTTTGATACCATCGATCACCACATTCTTTTGGAGAGATTGGAAACCCAAATTGGTCTACACGGACATGTTCTGGCCTGGTTTAGATCTTATCTGTCGGAAAGATATCAGTTTGTCTCTGTGAATGGTTTGTCCTCTGACAAATCAACTGTAAATTTCGGTGTTCCTCAAGGTTCCGTTTTAGGACCACTATTGTTTTCACTATATATTTTACCTCTTGGGGATGTTATTCGAAAACATAATGTAAACTTTCACTGCTATGCGGATGACACACAGCTGTACATTTCAATGAAACATGGTGAAGCCCCAAAATTGCCCTCGCTAGAAGCATGTGTTTCAGACATAAGGAAGTGGATGGCTGCAAACTTTCTACTATTAAACTCGGACAAAACAGAGATGCTTGTTCTAGGTCCCAAGAAACAAAGAGATCTTCTGTTGAATCTGACAATTAATCTTAATGGTTGTACAGTCGTCTCAAATAAAACTGTGAAGGACCTCGGCGTTACTCTGGACCCTGATCTCTCTTTTGAAGAACATATCAAGACCATTTCGAGGACAGCTTTTTTCCATCTACGTAACATTGCAAAAATCAGAAACTTTCTGTCCAAAAATGATGCAGAAAAATTAATCCATGCTTTTGTCTAGGTTAGCTACTGCAATGCTCTATTTTCCGGCTACCCGGATAAAGCACTAATAAACTTCAGTTAGTGCTAAATACGGCTGCTAGAATCCTGACTAGAACCCCAAAAAATTATCATATTACTCCAGTGCTAGCCTCTCTACACTGGCTTCCTGTCAAAGCAAGGGCTGATTTCAAGGTTTTACTGCTAACCTACAAAGCATTACATGGGCTTGCTCCTACCTATCTCTCTGATTTGTCCTGCCGTACATACCTACACGTACGCTACGGTCAGAGGACGCAGGCCTTCCTAATTGTCCTTTAGAATTTCTAAGCAAAACAGCTGGAGGGCAGGGCTTTCTCCTATAGAGCTCCATTTTTATGGAACGGTCTGCCTACCCATGTCAGAGAGATAGGTAGGAGCAAGCCCATGTAATGCTTTTGTAGGTTAGCAGTAAAACCTTGAAATCAGCCCTTGCTTTGACAGGAAGCCAGTGTAGAGAGGCTAGCACTGAGTAATAATGATAATTTTGGGGGTTCTAGTCAGGATTCTAGCAGCCGTATTTAGCACTAACTGAAGTTTATTTAGTGCTTTATCGGGTAGCCGGAAAATAGAGCATTGCAGTAGTCTAACCTAGACAAAAGCATGGATTAATTTTTCTGCATCATTTTTGGACAGAAAGTTTCTGATTTTTGCAATGTTACGTAGATGGAAAAAAGCTGTCCTCGAAATGGTCTTGATATGTTCTTCAAAAGAGAGATCAGGGTCCAGAGTAACGCCGAGGTCCTTCACAGTTTTATTTGAGACGACTGTACAACCATTAAGATTAATTGTCAGATTCAACAGAAGATCTCTTTGTTTCTTGGGACCTAGAACAAGCATCTCTGTTTTGTCCGAGTTTAATAGTAGAAAGTTTGCAGCCATCCACTTCCTTATGTCTGAAACACATGCTTCTAGCGAGGGCAATTTTGGGGCTTCACCATGTTTCATTGAAATGTACAGCTGTGTGTCATCCGCATAGCAGTGAAAGTTTACATTATGTTTTCGAATAACATCCCCAAGAGGTAAAATATATAGTGAAAACAATAGTGGTCCTAAAACGGAACCTTGAGGAACACCGAAATTTACAGTTGATTTGTCAGAGGACAAACCATTCACAGAGACAAACTGATATCTTTCCGACAGATAAGATCTAAACCAGGCCAGAACATGTCCGTGTAGACCAATTTGGGTTTCCAATCTCTCCAAAAGAATGTGGTGATCGATGGTATCAAAAGCAGCACTAAGGTCTAGGAGCACGAGGACAGATGCAGAGCCTCGGTCCGATGCCATTAAAATGTCATTTACCACCTTCACAAGTGCCGTCTCAGTGCTATGATGGGGTCTAAAACCAGACTGAAGCATTTCGTATACATTGTTTGTCTTCAGGAAGGCAGTGAGTTGCTGCGCAACAGCCTTCTCTAAAATTTTTGAGAGGAATGGAAGATTCGATATAGGCCGATAGTTTTTTATATTTTCTGGGTCAAGGTTTGGCTTTTTCAAGAGAGGCTTTATTACTGCCACTTTTAGTGAGTTTGGTACACATCCAGTGGATAGAGAGCCGTTTATTATGTTCAACATAGGAGGGCCAAGCACAGGAAGCAGCTCTTTCAGTAGTTTAGTTGGAATAGGGTCCAGTATGCAGCTTGAAGGTTTAGAGGCCATGATTATTTTCATCATTGTGTCAAGAGATATAGTACTAAAACACTTGAGCGTCTCTCTTGATCCTAGGTCCTGGCAGAGTTGTGCAGACTCAGGACAACTGAGGTTTGGAGGAATACGCAGGTTTAAAGAGGAGTCCGTAATTTGCTTTCTAATAATCATAATCTTTTCCTCAAAGAAGTTCATGAATTTATCACTGCTAAAGTGAAAGTCATCCTCTCTTGGGGAATGCTGCTTTTTAGTTAGCTTTGCGACAGTATCAAAAAGGAATTTCGGATTGTTCTTATTTTCCTCAATTAAGTTAGAAAAATAGGATGATCGAGCAGCAGTAAGGGCTCTACGGTACTGCACGGTACCGTCCTTCCAAGCTAGTCGGAAGACTTCCAGTTTGGTGTGGCGCCATTTCCGTTCCAATTTTCTGGAAGCTTGCTTCAGAGCTCGGGTATTTTCTGTGTACCAGGGAGCTAGTTTCTTATGAGACATTTTTTTGTTTTTAGGGGTGCAACTGCATCTAGGGTATTGCGCAAGGTTAAATTGAGATCCTCAGTTAGGTGGTTAACTGATTTTTGTCCTCTGGCGTCCTTGGGTAGGCAGAGGGAGTCTGGAAGGGCATCAAGGAATCTTTGTGTTGTCTGTGAATTTATAGCACGACTTTTGATGTTCCTTGGTTGGGGTCTAAGCAGATTATTTGTTGCAATTGCAAACGTAATAAAATGGTGGTCCGATAGTCCAGGATTATGAGGAAAAACATTAAGATCCACCACATTTATTCCATGGGACAAAACTAGGTCCAGCGTATGACTGTGACAGTGAGTGGGTCCAGAGACATGTTGGACAAAACCCACTGAGTCGATGATGGCTCCGAAAGCCTTTTGGAGTGGGTCTGTGGACTTTTCCATGTGAATATTAAAGTCACCAAAGATTAGAATATTATCTGCTATGACTACAAGGTCCGATAGGAATTCAGGGAACTCAGTGAGAAACGCTGTATATGGCCCAGGAGGCCTGTAAACAGTAGCTATAAAAAGTGATTGAGTAGGCTGCATAGATTTCATGACTAGAAGCTCAAAAGACGAAAATGTCATTTTTTTTTGTGTAAATTGAAATTTGCTATCGTAAATGTTAGCAACACCTCCGCCTTTGCGGGATGCACGGGGGATATGGTCACTAGTGTAGCCAGGAGGTGAGGCCTCATTTAAAACAGTAAATTCATCAGGCTTAAGCCATGTTTCAGTCAGGCCAATCACATCAAGATTATGATCAGTGATTAGTTCATTGACTATAATTGCCTTTGAAGTAAGGGATCTAACATTAAGTAGCCCTATTTTGAGATGTGAGGTATCATGATCTCTTTCAGTAATGACAGGAATGGAGGTGGTCTTTATCCTAGTGAGATTGCTAAGGCGAACACCGCCATGTTTAGTTTTGCCCAACCTAGGTCGAGGCACAGACACGGTCTCAATGGTGATAGCTGAGCTGACTACACTGACTGTGCTAGTGGCAGACTCCACTATGCTGGCAGGCTGGCTAACAGCCTGCTGCCTGGCCTGCACCCTATTTCATTGTGGAGCTAGAGGAGTTAGAGCCCTGTCTATGTTGGTAGATAAGATGAGAGCACCCCTCCAGCTAGGATGGAGTCCGTCACTCCTCAGCAGGTCAGGCTTGGTCCTGTTTGTGGGTGAGTCCCAGAAAGAGGGCCAATTATCTACAAATTCTATCTTTTGGGAGGGGCAGAAAACAGTTTTCAACCAGCGATTGAGTTGTGAGACTCTGCTGTAGAGCTCATCACTCCCCCTAACTGGGAGGGGGCCAGAGACAATTACTCGATGCCGACACATCTTTCTAGCTGATATGCACGCAGAAGCTATGTTGCGCTTGGTGATTTCTGACTGTTTCATCCTAACATCGTTGGTGCCGACGTGGATAACAATATCTCTATACTCTCTACACTCGCCAGTTTTAGCTTTAGCCAGCACCATCTTCAGATTAGCCTTAACGTCGGTAGCCCTGCCCCCGGGTAAACAGTGTATGATCGCTGGATGATTCGCTTTAAGTCTAATACTGCGGGTAATGGAGTCGCCAATGACTAGAGTTTCAATTTGTCAGAGCTAATGGTGGGAAGCTTCGGCGTCTCAGACCCCGTAACGGGAGGAGTAGAGACCAGAGAAGAATCGGCCTCTGACTCCGACACGCTGCTTAATGGGGAAAACCGGTTGAAAGTTTCTGTCGGCTGAATGAGCGACACCGGTTGAGCGTTCCTACAGCATTTCCTTCCAGAAACCGTGAGAAAGTTGTCCGGCTGCGGGGACTGTGGCCAGGGGATTTAACTACTATCTGTACTTACTGGTGCCACAGACGCTATTTCATCCTTTCCTACACTGAAATTACCCTTGCCTAACGATTGCGTCTGAAGCTGGGCTTGCAGCACAGCTATCCTCGA